>NC_068988.1:9930304-9932749 GCF_001194135.2 Octopus bimaculoides
AACATAACCGCTGTGATACACTTACACCATGCACACACATACCCATTCACAAATATACATATTCGGCGCGTTTCCACGTCGTTTCCGTCAAACTCTTATTCAAGGCTGTAATCGGCCCAGGAATATAGTAGCATTCGTCGCAATGTGACTAAACTGGAGACTATGCGGTTGTATTCCTACGCCTAAATTGAAATAGACACACGGAGAAATAAAAGAAAAAACAGAAGCTTACCTTCATATTAAAATCGGGTTTTTAAAAGTCATCTGTAATATTGAATATATTTTCACGTACATCATATATCTGTAAGATAAACAACCGGTGCTTATGTAAAAGATAACCACACAATTTCTTTTATCATTGAGCATATGTATATCTAGCAATCTACGATATAACGTGCATACAAATATCTGTGTTTGTGAACAATCGTGACTCGTATTAAGCATATCAAATTTAATTGGCAGTGAAAATTAACATTATTTGAAAAACCGAACATCTTATGTCATATTCATGGCAAATACTCCATTGTATAGTTTCATACTTACAGAATAATGCAATTTTATTCCTTTCCAAAGTGTATGTACACTCAAATTTGTGAACATGTAAGTTAATATTGTCCAGTAAATACATTTTACGTCAAATATCGAACACTTATTGTAACATTCTAAGAGATAAATACATGAAATTACGAAAAAATATAAAAGATATCCAATATAATACTGGAATAAGTCATTCGTCACATCCAGTAGAGTACAGGGTTCTTGAAATTGGTCGAAAATTCTCATAATTTCTTTCTCTGTGTTTTCATCACGTATGCTTTTGTTTTCAACGTTCTTCATTATTCCACTGTTTAACATCTTGAACTCAGTTATTAAAGTGTTTATAACGAAGTTGTGAATTGCTAATAATGTGAAAATAGGTACAAATTTTAGGGTGCTTATTAGATAATGAAGTATTAAGCTAATATCGCCAAAAACACTGGTTCGTGGAAAAGGATATGTGAAGAGATCCATAAATGTATTACTATCCTTGGTGCAAAATGGTAAAAGAAATTCAGCAATAAAATGCTTCCAAAAACAAGTATGACATAAAGACATTTATAGATTTTCTGGAGAAATTGTTTTACAGACGGAGAATTCAGGTTATATTTAATACATTGAAAACTGGTTATCTTATTCAGAATTTCGATATTACTGTTGGCACGGAAAACACCTCTTAGCCATAGAAATGTTGCGGCAATTTGGTTTAAAGTTATATCGATTTTGACACGGGGTAGAATTTTAGATTCGTTAAAATTCGCTCGGATATATACGAACATTTTAATGATTTCTGCAAGCATGCACATTTCTAGAATGCGGCAAATGATGTATAAACATTTTCTCTTTAAACTATATGATTTCCAAAGAGATCCTGAAATTTTCATATTTGTAAGCTGGTGAAACCTAATACAAAACTGAATGAAAAAGTGTTTGTTGTTCGGACAATGCACATCTCTCTGGTAATTTACTTTCTGAGAGACTGCAGATGCCTGTGCATTGTTGCTGTTTAAAGGATATATCGCAAGCATTTTGTTCAGCTATATTTCTGACAACGAAAGGTCTAGTGCAAATATATATACTTTTGTTAAGAATTACAAATTTCCTTTTCCTGTGTTGTGAGTTCAAATGTCTTGTAGATTTGGGTGCTATATACGCTGATAAGTAATTTATTTAGCTATTATTTCAAATCTAATGCTCACTTAATGCCATATATGAATTTAGAACATGTATGCTCTGACAGCATGTATATCATACAACGAATGACGTTTTAAAACAGGCAATAAGCAATACCGTTTAATGATTTCATTATATTTATAAAGTTTTCCTTTCATTAAAATATATAGATGCAAAGGCCATTCATAACATTTTCAATTGTTTTCAATAAAGTAATGCATTTAAAGATATATTATGAAGCTTCTGTCACTTAAAATGCGAAGAAAAATTGCTGAAAATATTACTTAAGTCAAGTAAATTCTCAGTTTATTCGTTCTTTGTAAATAAGCACAATGTATTCGTTCTTTGTAAGTAAGCTTCTTATGGACGTGGGCTACCTGTTTTCTTTATGCTTAAGTGTTGTGCACTACGTGAGATTATAATGCAATAGGATTTATTTTGATCTTGTTCAAGTATCAATAAAACACCAATGAGGGATTAATCTGGAAATTTATATAGAAATATGATGCAATTAAGGATGGCTATATCACTGAAAATTCAAGCAAACGTACATACATACATAAATATATACGCGTAATCACTGGGACGTAAGTTCGAATATCATGGCTGGCCGTCAACAGATTTTTATGCAAATTATGGATAGTTTATCCTGTTCATGCTATATTATTAGCATTATACTGCGTTTGAGAATAACATTATTTCCTTAAATATATATATATATATATATATATATAT
>NC_068988.1:9932849-9933065 GCF_001194135.2 Octopus bimaculoides
CAAACACATATACACATATATACACACAAACAAACATAACCATACAAAAACACATATACACATCCACACATACACATATATATATATATAAAAAGTTACATATATATATATATATATATATATATAAATAAAGACCCATATATACATATACATATACACATACACATACGTATACAAATAGAGACACACACAAATATACATATATATATATATATA
>NC_068988.1:9934130-9938608 GCF_001194135.2 Octopus bimaculoides
ACACACACACACACACATGCACGGTAGCTTAGAACTTTTGGTTTTGGTTATTCAGCTACATAGCAAGGAAGTAGATACAATATTGGAAATATGTTCTATCTTGAATTAAATAAACTACACGGTGAGTTTTTAGTTAACATTTAATTTAATCAAAAGTCAACAGAATTTTTTACCCTTTTCATATTTGTAAACATTATTGGTTTGAAATAGTTCTGTATGACAACGACAAACTAAAGTTACGTTTTACTTGATCAGAATTGGGAAAAAAAAAAGAAAATAAATGCCAATGCGTACACATATTTAAAAATATAAATATAAACACAAATATTTCATAAATTTTGATAAATTATTTTTTAAAAATATTTCATAAAAAGTAACATAACATGAAAACCTAAACGTTTTTATTGACAAACAGGTTTTTATATACAAAACTATTCCAATACATTTTCACTTGCTGTCGTTTTTCCTTCATTTTTCCGTTGTATTGAAGTTATTTATTATTTCCAACCATTCTACGTGTGGTGAAAAAGATATGCCTTTCTTCTATTTGTTCTGATTCACCTCTCCTGATTAGAGATTCAATGTCGCGTGCTATCATAAGCTAAGAGCAGTCACTGTGCGCTGTTTGAAGTTCAAATAGGATCCGTCTGAAATATTAGCTGTATTCAAATCACGAACCCGATTAGGTGTTCAGTATTCTTTGCGAGATGGAGAATCTTTATTGGAAATTCATTCACTTGTTCATTATATGCAATATACATATTTTCATATAATTTCATTACGATTCAATTACAATATTTACAATCTTAATATTTTTAAACACTGTCTCACTATTTTACAATGTATTTTCAAATGTATACGATTATCTGCCAAAGATACATGACAGCTATATCGAGATATTATATGAATAAAGGAAAAGCGCAAGCATAATGCCACAGGCTAAATAATTTTGCGAGATATGACTAAAATTAGTAGCTTGTTTATATAAGCTCCTAAACCGGTAAACGAGTAAAATCAATAAATTTATAATTGTATTGGAGAGGAGGTTTAATTTTTGAATTAAATAACAATTATTCCTACAATTACGTGTATTTTTCTGTGATTAATTTTCTTCTTATTTTCTTTTTTTATGATTATTTAATTTAGGATATATATTTTCCAAGATTTGGTACTAAATTATGTGTGCCTGTATTATGCTCTAAGTATGGAGACATCTATTAAGTAGAAAGGATGTGTATTAAATGAAGTAAAGTGGCTGAAACGACAAACGTTTGATGAAATCATGGCGCAGGTTGCCTGACAGTCTAACAAAATATTCAATCTACGAGTTTTCAATTGGTGGTTATTTAATAAATAGATAAATATATAATAAATCATAGCAACATATATGTAAAGAGAACATTCCTCCTCATGTTTTTAAGATATTTGAAAGTATGGATTACTTTAATGATTCGATGCACGTATATATGCGAGCATGTATGTACGTGTGACTCTGTATGTGTTTAATATTCCTATAATATTTCTCATCACTTTATAAGTTTATATTTTGGAAGGAAAAATGTTTATAAATTTGTTTTACAATAATAAATAATACAATGGATAACAAAAAGAGTATATTGTGAAAATAATTATTTTTTCTTATGTCGTATAAGGAAATCATTTTTCATACATATTCCACCCAATATAGTATTATTATAACTATATGATACAAATCATTGGCAAACGCCATGTTCCCTTGGCAATGATCATTATACATGCAGGAAATTCTTTAAGTTTTAATGTTCAACATTTGGTCTAATGTAAATATTGCATAAACGTATAAACAAAGGAGAAATATTTTTCTGACCTCGTTGAGACATTGTATAACCTGGCGAAAAATATATGACTTTATTTAGAGTAGTTGGTGTTAACCATATTTAATGTAGTGATTACGGAAAATACTGACAGTTCAATGACACACAATTTTATCATATAGTCAAATAAGAGGGATATATTTCGCTCCGATTAATTATCGGTAACACGTCAAGGAAAACTCTTAATTACTGAAATAATGACGAAAGATCTTACCAAGATATGTATATTACTTTAGACGAGTAATTGTACCCAAATATATTTTAGTTCATGAAATTTTTAAAGACAAGTTGTGCAGTGAGTTAAAGTTAGTAAAGTGTTGATTATTAAAAAAAATAAGTGATTCCATGTGTTCGCATATTTGAAATATGGTTGAAGCTTCCTCGTGTTCTACAGTAGATCGTTGTTTTATGTACAGAATGTATATTATAGCAGCATGTTTTGAAACAGAAAAAAAACATAATATATATACTGAAATGTGGTACAATTTAAAACAGAACACAAATTCTCAAAAATTTTTCAAACTTAGTGGTTCGGTCCAAGAGACCGTTAGAATAAGTAGTAGGCTTAACCGAAAAGTACTGAAGTCGATTCAGTCGACATAAGCAGTGCCACAGCATGGCCGCAGTCTAATGAATGAATCAATTAAAAGAAATATAACAAATATGTATACATACATACAGGCGCCGGCGTGGCATTATAGGCGCAGACATGGTTGAGTGGTAAGAAGTTTGCTGCGCAAGCACATGGTTCCGTGTTCATCCCACTGAGTGGAACCGTGGGCAAGTGTATTCTACAATAGCTTCTGGTAGGCCAAAGCCATGTGAGAGGATTTGGTAGACGGAAACTGAAAGAAGCCTGTCGCATATATATATATATATATACATATATATATATATATATATATATATATATATATATATATATATATATATATATTTGTATGTATATCTGTGTGTGTGTTTGTGTGTTTGTTTGATTGTCCCCCCACCCGCCATAGCTTGACAAACGATGTTGGTGTGTTTACGTCTCCGAAATTTAGCAGTTCGGCAATAAATACTAGGCTTACAAAGAATAAGTCCTGTATTCGATTTATTCGACTAAAACCCTTTAAAGCGGTGCTCCAGCATGGCCGCAGTTAAATGGTTAAGACAAGTAAAATGATAAAAGAATACGTAGTTACTGTTCATCCAGTATTACAAGCAAATTCGTTTTATGTGAGGTTTTAACAAGGTTTTTCTGACCATTGATTTCATTCTAAGTTCATTCCTTTTGGGTTTGGAGGACGACGATGGCGTAAGTCAACATGATTCCCAGAATCTAGAATAGAGTAAAATGTTTATCAGAATTTTCTCGTTGCAAGTGAACACGTCACTACCACACATAGACACGTGTGTGTGTCTATCTATCTATCTATCTATCTATCTATCTATCTATCTATCTATCTATCTATCTATCTATCTACACACACACACACACACACACACACACACACACACATACACACTCATATGGTGGTGTTAAAAAGATCCTAGCTTTAAGAGCATCGCACAAAAACATAAAACGCTACCTGATCCTGATATCGAAAGCATGGTCTAAGGATCGTCAATGCAACGCCCTAAAATATAAGCCATACGTCTTCAAGCAATATAAAGAGACACCCCTCACACAAACACACATATATAAACATATACACACACATGTGTATATATATATATATATATATATATATATGTGTGTGTGTGTGTGTGTGTGTGTGTGTGTATACATATATGCATATGCACATATCTATAGTTCCCTCTATCTATCTATCTATCTATCTATCTATCTATCTATACATATAAATTTGACATGGACGAATATTTCTTGTATACATATGATGACCTAACCCTCGCAAAAATCGAAGCCACATATCAACGCTTAATATCGGAGAATGTATATTACTTTAATGATTATAGTTATTATTGTACTAATAGACTTCCATAGTCGCTTTCTCCCGTAACTTACAAAGCCTTCTGGTTTGTTTATAACTATTATGTATAGTATTCGACAGTTTATGTATATATACGTAAAATTTGGCTGAAATTGATGGCTGAGCGTTTGACCCAATCGGATGCACCTGTAGCCATGTAAACGTTGATGTGTAGGTTCGATACTGGCTAAAGTTAGCTCATCATTTTCAATCAATTTCTTGATATATAAATATCGCTTTAAATCGAAGAACAAATATGATTATTATGACATGTCATTATCGTTATTATTGGTTCTAATAGGCTTCCTTAGTCGTTTTCTCTCCGTAATTTACAAAACCTTCTAGTTTATAAAGATTATATATATATTAGACAGCTTTAGTACGCATACGTAAAACTTGACTGAAAATGATGGGTGAGCGTTTGGTCCAATCGGACAAGGATGCAGTCATTTAAGTGTTGATATGTGGGTTCGATTCTGGCTAGGGTTAGCTCATCATTTTTCTATGAATTTGTTTATATACAAAATTTCCCTTTAAATCGGTGAATAAGTGTTATTATTATTATATGTTATTATTGTATTTATAGATTTCTATAGTCACTTTGTCTCCGTGACTTACGAAGCTTTCTGGTTTGTTTCTAAATATTATATATATA
>NC_068988.1:9938688-9939601 GCF_001194135.2 Octopus bimaculoides
ATATATATATATATATATATATAGACGTATCTAAGTACATGCATATATTTATGTCTTTCTCTGTGTTTTATACATATATACAATATATCTAGGTGCAGGAGTGGTTATGTGCTAGGATGCTTGCTTCCCAACCACTTGGTTCCGGGTACAGTCCCACTGCTTGGGAACTTCGGCGAGTATTTTTACTATAGCCTCGGCCTTGTGAGTGGATTTGGTAGACGGAAACTGAAGGAAGCCCGTCTTATATATATATGTGTGTGTATTTGTTATTTGTGTCTGTGTTTGTCCCCCTACCAGGCTTACAAAGAATAAATCCTGTGATAAAGGCGGTGCTCCAGCATGGCCGCAGTCAGATGACAGAAATGAGTAAGAGAATAAAAGAACATGTATGCATGTATGTATCTAAGCACATGTATATATTTATGTATTTCTGTGTGTTTTATATTTTAACCGTTGGTTTGAGAGGTATTGTATATAAATTTAAGTTTACACCTACCTCAACAAATAACATAGGACTGATTACAGCAATACCACCAATGCTTATGCCAATCGTGCCAGTGTTTATTCGACTAAGGACCAAGTTGATCTGTAAGAAAAATTCTTTTTGTGAGTTTGAATAATGCTTATGAATATACTTTAGCAAACGGAAGAATAGGTTGGCACTAATTTAAGGAACGGGAATTTCTGTTTTTTTTTTTTGAAATTCAACATTTTAGTAAGAGTAGATACTCCAAAGCGAGTGAGTCGACTAAAAGTGACTGTTCTAGTGAAAATCACTGAAAAGTTATGGACAACTACTCGAAGATGTGAGGAATACTTTTAGAAAAGTCCCGGTATTTAATATATTACAATAATATTCAAAGTTTCGTAAGTACTATATATATATATATATATATATATATATATATATATA
>NC_068988.1:9939898-9944807 GCF_001194135.2 Octopus bimaculoides
GTAAGTACTATATATATATATATATATATATATATATATATATATAGGAGGTGGTATCAAAAAGTCCTGGACTATTTTTGTAGCGCGCCAACAAGAAGCAGCACACTGTTGCGTGTACAGTGTTAGCTAGCAGTGACTTTCGTGAGGGAGTGCGTCGAGTGACACCGCTGAGTTTACTTTGCAAGTTGTGAAATTTGTGTTTTCCTGTTCGTGTGTATGCCTTAGTCTGCGATTTTGTCACGGACAGGAACGGTGAGCCAATGTGAAATCTTGCGTTAAAATAAGGACGTCTGCTGCGGAGACATTGAGTATGTTTTGGCAAGTTTACGGCGACGACGCTATGGGTAATATGCAATGTTTCGAGTGGCACAGGCGCTTCAAAAATTGAACGACTCTGGAAGACGATGAGCGATCCAGAAGACCTGCCAAGAGCGTCACCCTCGGAAATGTGACACTGTACATCGAGAATTCGACCTCCAAGGCCAGAATGTCGATCGGAAGTTCTGCTGTAACGTTTTGAAGGGCCTGAAGGCGGACATTGTGAAAGTGACCGCATCTGAAGAGCGCGAAGAATTGCATTCTTCGCCGAGTTCTCCTAATACGTAACTTTTACGCCAAAATCATGGTATCGCTTTCACATTCTCCTCTTATCCAGAGTCAGAACCTGTTGACTTCCATCTGTTGACTTCCTCAAGATTAAAATACAGCTCAAAAGGTCACCGTTTTAACACCGTTGTCGAGATACAGAGCGACTCATAGAAGGTCCTTGACTCGCATACGGAAAACTACTTCCAAGCCGGATTCCGAAAGTGATAGGAACGCTGGGACCGGTATATTGCTACACAAAATATCTATCTCGAAGATGATGTGAAAACTTTGGTAAATAAGATACTCTTTATTTAGCATATACAATATAATATATATAATATAATATTATACAAGGTATATAACAATATTATATATATATATATATATATATATATAAAGAGAGAAAGAGAGGGAGAGACAGATGGAGGGAGAGAGGGAAACTGATAGATAGATAGATAAATAGATAGATAGATATTATAAAGCAAAATTGTGTGGTAAAAGGAACTTAGAAACATTGTCGAAGGAATTTGGAAAGATTGCTTACCTTTGATACCATTTCAATGCTATATTCTGGGACGTTTATGTTATAAATTCTGTCACGTATTTTAGAAATCTTTAAAACAAATGGAAGCAAATGGAAGATATGCATTAAGTCATCGAGTTCAACTTACAACATGCATTTAATGAGATAAAGGCTTTTGGCAATGCATCAAATTGCAGATTGCTGTTAAAAGTTTGTTGAAGATTATATAAATACAAGAAGTCTGTTAGTCGAAAATATTATGATAGTGACGCACAGCATGTTAATGGAGATTTAGTTACGTAACTCTACTTTTCGAGCTCGTTACTTATTTCAGTGAATTAATGGATACCGCAACTCAGCTATGCACCATAAAATGTTTGGACTAATTCTGTTTTACTTGTCTCTCAGAGTTAAGTCCGTCTAATAGGCCATAAGAATTGTATTCTTTAATTCTGATATTTATTCTAACATCTCTTTTATCAGAGCGCTGAAAAAATAGCTAAATCAGAATCAGTTGTTAAGCGGCGGAAGGACAAATATTAAGGCACGCACACATACACACACGTATATGATAGGCTTCCACACGATATCCACTTTCCTGATTCATTGGGCACTAGTTTTCTTGATATAGTGCGGTGAAAAGTTTCGAACAATTACAATAAAATATTTTTGATAAGTGTAAATATTTTCTATCACTGTAAGCATATATAAATGCACGTTTTTAATAAATTATAACTTGGAGGCATATATTCAAAAGATAGTGCTCATGGGAACTGCCCATATCCTACGTAAAATACTGTCTATATAATCGCAAATCTTAAAACAAGTTCATAATTTTCTTATGTTTTCTTAAACATTCTCTAGAACAATACCATGTGCAAAACCAAATATATGACACCTTAGGCATAACACCAGCATGAACTTATAACTTGTTGTCTCTTGTGGTCTCTAGTTGAGACTTGGAGCAAAGCAAAAGTCAAACATATAATAATAATAATAATAATAATAATAATAATAATAATAATAATAATAATAATAATAATAATAATAATAATAATAATAAGATTAATAATAATAATAATAATAATATTAATAAGGTGGCTAGCAAGTTTACACCATTACAGGTAAAATATAAACAAAATTAATAAACAATGGGGTCTTTAGCATACCACTTGCTTTAAAACAGAGACATTGCTCTAAAACCACAAGTTATTCACGATTAAAATACACACGGCTAATGCAACAGATATAACAGAAATAGACTTTGCTTGCATGGAATACAGATGTAAGGAATGCGTATATTTCAGGATCAATTGATTTCGCTTTCTGTATCAAATATCATACTTAAGCTCATCAGCCGAACTTAATACAATAACATCTATGTCTGAAATATTCATCACATCACACCGTGCGTGTTTTAATTGTGAGTGGTTTTTTGTTTTAGAGCGATGGCTCTGTTTATAGGAAGTGATATGCTAAATTCCTTATTGTTTTGTTTTTTAAATTATATATATTTCCTGTCACAACTTGGGACATTGAAAACTGCTTAAATGCAAGAAAGTATACTAGTCCTTTATTTCATCTATTCAATAAGATAATCAAAATTTCATTTCATTTTACTATATATAATGTATATACTATATATTCTATATCCTACATTAATATTATAAGAACATAAATAAAACATAGAAAAGCAGAGTTGGAGTTCCTTTGAATAATATATATATATATATATATATATATATATATATATATATATATATACACGCTTATTATTTTTGCAAACAGAGAGAAGGTGAGTAAAAAGAGAAAAAGTACGGAAAAGTTTGAAGCTCAGTGAGAGTAAAATAAATGAAGTTATATTTTCATACATACCAAATTATCCACTTGGATTCCTCTTTGGAAAATGTGCACTAAATGTAAACCATTAACTACTGACATAATCATTATATATTCATATTCAGGTGCGCCAGTTACACGAATTATCGACCCGTAAATAAGGGAACAAATACATATTTCACTAAATACTATATTAAAAAGCGTTTGTGTTTGCGTAAATATATTCGTTGAATTGAGCAATGAACAAAGGTCTTGAAAATGGTCAAAGAGTTGTAGTAATTGTACGCTCTGCTTTTTAGGCATCGTATTGTTACTAGGTTCATACTCTTCAAAATGCTTTATTAATATGTTACCTTCTCTCAAAATAATTCTTTGCATCACATTTATTGCAGATATGTGAATATAATAAGGAAAAACTTGAATCATATGAATCCAAAATCTCAGTAAAAGTATTGGAATGGCATATTTAGTTTCAGGTGTTAAAGGATATAGATATATTTTAATTAAAATATTTCCCTCTCTTTTCACAGGCAGAAATACTGTCATTACGAATCTAAAGCTTACAAATAATATCATACATAAATATTGTTTGAATGTAGATTGTTTATAAATCTTGTCAATACATGTGAGATTGCATTCTAAAAATTTAAAGTCATTAAATTGTTTTATAATACTAGTACATGTATCCACTTTCCATATTCTATCAATTATAACAGAAAACGAAACGAGTGTTTCTCCGATAATTAAATAATAAAAAATTACAGCGGATATGGGGAAACTGTTATGGGCCACAGGTAAAAAAGTGACAATACGAATGGAATCCAAAGTAAACAATATGATTACAAATAAGCGGAATAAGTAAAATAAGCGTTGCTTCATATTGGAAGACCTCCAAATTCTTGCATTCATTTTCATATCTAGAAGAGCATAACACTTGTGAATTCTCTCCATATATTTGGATAAGCGAGTATCACCCAATTTCTTCCATGTAGTATTAAGCGGTTCATGCATTGGATTTGGGCTCTTCTCCATTAAAGATTTAATTGTAACTATTTCCGACATATTGATATTTGGTACGTAACTAAATATGTTGTATTTTCGTATGCTACCTGTTGTCTGAAAATGGAAAATGCTCCTGCAAAGTCTGTGTCTCTGTGTACATGTATATATGTACACACACATATGTATATCGAATATAAGATTTATATAAGTCTACGGCATTCATGTAAAAATATTGACTACCCTAATACTCTTTCCAACATATTATTTTAAAATTAATTCTGTCCGAGTAAATTCTATTGTCATGTCATTGCTAAATAGTATTCTGTTAGCTACACGCTCAGCACATAATCCAGATGTCGATAGTTTCTATTAATTTTATGTATACAATAATTATCTATTTATTTCTTTACTAATACTTACTTCTTCTTTTAATTGCTTTTCAAATATACATTATTGAGCTGCTATTTGCATGGCTTTCATAAAAAAAAATGTTGCTGTTTTATTGCTGTAATCGAATATAATCTTCGGATAAGGTTATAGAGGTCCATATATGACAAAATATATTGTTTGCTTGTCTCCGCCATGCGATTAGAATATAAGTTTTATGAGCACCAGTTTCAAATGAATCAAATATATGAGATCCCCGTCGTGAAATATTAATGGACATCATCCAGATTAGAGGTGAAATGTTTTTTTTTTTGCTTATTTTGTAAGGCGGTGACACTTAATAGCTTTATTGAGCTATATCTATTCCGTATTGTAGAGACGTCAGTTGCAGACCGTCCCCGATATTAAATCAATGATAAACGCATGACAGTGCTGAAGTTGAAATATTCATGAATAGAAGACAAAAATAAATTGTTGCATGGTTGTCTAGATACATAGATCTACACATATATAAAGATGATGACAGATACACACACACAAACACACACAAATACACATATGCATATATAT
>NC_068988.1:9945604-9946529 GCF_001194135.2 Octopus bimaculoides
TATATATATATATATATATATATATATGTATATATATATATATATATATGTACGTATATATGTATGTATATATACACACAGACATGACAGAAGTAAACAGACGTCTCATAAACGTCGTTTTATGTTTATTCTAAGTTGTAAATGTTTATGTTTTTTATTAAATAACATTTTTATGTTTTAGGCTCTTTAATCATGTCATGTACAAAAGAAGCCTTGGAACTGTCTGAATTTTGAAGAGGCCGTTTTGTGGGTCATTGTGAAGGTAGATATAGCGTAAAATCGCAGGAAACCTTGGGATCCCGCTTTCTACAGTTAATAGAGTGATTGTACAATTCACTAGAAGGAGGAAGGGAACGAGTCCATGACCTCACCCAGATCAACCAGGGCCCTTTGACAGGAAACTCAGTCCAAGAACAGCTGACAGGTATCTCCACAAACTTGGTTACTATGGTGGAGCAACAACAATGAAGCGACTCCTTTGACCAGCCAATATCAAGCGGAGAAAAGACTGGACCAGTGAGATGGTGGAGAGGTCACTAGCATTATGGGATACTGTAATATCCTCTGATGAGTCTAGATTTACTGTATTTCCTGATAATGGTCGAGTGTGGCCCTGGAGACTCTGTGATCAAGAGTTTGATGAGAAAAGCATGTAGCCAACAATGAAACACGATAGCTGTTCTGTGATAGCCTGTGGAACAATTTAAAGCAATGGTTGATCAGAGCTGGTGGAGTGTGAAGGAAACATAAGCTCAGATAAATATGTGTTCATATTGCAGAAAAGACTCCTTCTAATCTTCTCAAGTGGTGAAATGATTAAAGGAGCCTCTTTATTTATGGAAAATAGGGCTCTTTTTTACACGTGTATATATATTATACATATATATATATATATATTATATATATATATATATATATATATATA
>NC_068988.1:9946539-9948921 GCF_001194135.2 Octopus bimaculoides
GAGAGAGAGAGAGAGAGAGAGAGAGAGAGAGGGGTTAAATAGGTAGATAGGTAGGTACGTAGGTAGGCAGGGAGATAGATACATACACAGAGAGAGAGATGTATGTATACACATGTGTGTCTGTTTGTGTGCAAATCCTTGATTGAGCTGTTAACGTATGAAAGATACGAGTATTGTGTAGCAGTTTGATACTAGAAGAAAGCATAAAAGGTTTCTTTCTTGCTCATGTTTCTCCCCCCCCACCTCTCTTTCTCTGTATATATTACGCACGCATCATATACACGCTGGTATAAACACACAGTTTATACATACACAGCCATAAGCAAGAACACCCTCGATCGTGTAAATATAAGCGTGTGTGCGTGTGATGTGCTTGTAGGTCTTCACTCACAGGGAGAAGATAAAACAATGCAGAAAGGGATGAGCTGGCTCAAACAGTGGAAGGCTTTGTCTGTCAGTTAGTAATTATATTCAAGGAGAACGCAATGCAAGAAACTCATCATACATACCAAACGATTCAACTGTAATCCTTTCAGAAATATGTACAGGAAATGAGCATTCGTAAGGAGAGTTAATACGATTACATACGTATATTCATAGTTGTGAATTAAAGCATTTCTCCAGCCATATAACATGGAATAGATACAAATTTGACTGCTTAGTAACGTAAAAAGTGATTGTTTTTGTGTAAATTTATTAGATAAATCGAGCAAGGCACATACTTCTTGAAAATGTTTGAATAGATTATTGATACCTATAATAGGATTTACAACATCTATTTTATTGTTAGTTTCGCACAGTTTTAAACGGTCGGATATTATTTCGAACTCTTTCAGAATAATACTTTGCATAATATTTAAAACAGAGATGTGGAAATAGTAAGGAATAATTTGTAGTAAGTGAATACAGTATCTCAACAAGAGTATTAATTTATAACTCTCCGTATCATTTGTTAGAGGATATAGATATAATTTAATCAAAAAATTGACACTGTTTACAATAGAAGGACACAGTAATTCAAGTACGAAGGAAATAACGAAAAACAGTATCACACCTATATATTGTTTAAATGTTAAATACTTGTATAGTTTGTCTACGAAACTGGCATCGATTTCAAGAGGCTTAAACTGTGTGAATTGTGTAATGATATCAATTGAAATGGTCGCTTTGAAACAACAATCAACCAGGGTGTACAAGGAGATTACATCATCCGCAGCTAACATGAAATTGAAGGCTATCCCTGAAAGAGGATATGATTTGTAGGATACGGGTAAAAAGCTAATAATACGAATGCAGTCCAGTGTAAATAAAATAATAAGAAAGACGTGAATGATATATAAAATGCGTCTCTTTTTGTTGTACGAATACCATATGTTAGAATTCATTTTAAGATTCACGAGTGCGTAATACTTTTGAATATTTTCCATATATTTCAACAAACATGTGTCCTGTAATTTTTTCCGGGTCGTTTCTTGATTCGAAAACGAGGTTCGCTGCATGTCTTTTACTTTTTCCTTTTTAATTTAGGAAATATCTAACTGTGAATATTTCTGGGATACTGACTGAATATATCACTGATTATATATATATATATATATATATATGTATATATCTTTTAAATTCGTTTATGGCAACGTTAAACGGATGCAGATAAAGCTCCTGTTTTGTTATGATGGGTACCTTCTAATGATGCTGACTAGAGAGTCAGTTTTTATGCGGTTGCATTATTGCATTATGGATATACCGAAATAAATATAGATACAGCAATATTAATATTTATAAATTCCATCCTAAAATTATATATATATGTATATGTATGTGTGTATGCCTGTGTGTATGTATATCTGTGTATAAGTGTGTGTGTGTGTGTGTGAGTGTATGTGTGCGTGCTTGCGTCCGCTTAGTAATGGATGCCTTCGCTTGCTTGCCGGAACGATACATTAATTTGGCAAAAACTTTTGTGATTATAAACTGAATTTGTCTGCTCCATCAAATTCTACACTGTACAGTTTTCGCTGCAGCTTAAAAAACAATGAATACAATTATTAAGTGCTTCTCCTTCCTAATGTAACTATTATTTAAAATCCTATCCTCATCCGTTTCGATCGTGATGTATCGCAAATATTTTATATCCGATTTTTTATTTATTTATATCTAATCTACACTCACAATGCTTAGTCCATCTAATCTTATTCTCTATCTTCATACCCCACCACACAAAGACAAACACACACACACACACACACACACACACACACATAGGTGTGTACATATATAAATGCATACACATATATATATGTATATTATATATACACACACACACACACACACACACACACACACACATAGGTGTGTACATATATAAATGTATACACATATATA
>NC_068988.1:9949338-9950262 GCF_001194135.2 Octopus bimaculoides
TATATATATATATATATATATATATATATATATATATTCATATGTGTATATCTATGATGAAAATCCATACTAGCTTAGATTATATGAAGTGTGTTCCAAAACAACGGTAATAAAACGAAACAATAAACGCATAATTGATATAAGCGATACATCGATAGATTTATTGCGAAGGGGAGGCATAAAATAAGAATATGCTTTTAAGAAACTATTGATAAATTGAAGAAAAATAAGAACAATAATCGTGCAAGATATCGTTTATAAAACAATAATTGAAATAATCCAGATTGCATAGAAATATCTCTTTTCATTGCTTGAGAGGTGGTATTGTGTCAAAAATTCACGAGTCTCTTTCGATAATTAAGTCACTCCACCAATCTAACGTGCAAATCCGCATCCATTAATTTGAACGATGAAGTTATTACGTTAGATAATTTGGAAATACTAATGGAGACAGAAACTGCTTAGCACATAGTACTAATCGTATTATCCACCATCCATCTATCTGTCAATCTATAAATCAATCAACCTCTCACACCGCTCTCTGTCAATCTCTCTCTCTCTGTCAATCCATCCATCAGTCTGTCCGTCCGTCCGTCCACCTGTTTCTCTCTCTGTCTCTCTCTGTCTGTCTCTGTCTGTCTGTCTGTCTCTCTCTCTTTCTTTCTTTCTCTCTCTCTATGTTTCTATCTCCATCGCCCTCTCCGCTATCATTCTATCTGTTCGATTCTCTCTCTCTGTCTCTCTCCCTCTCTCTCCCTCTCTCTCTATATATTTATATACATGCATACATATATATGTTTATATATACTCACACGCACACATGCATGAATGCATAAGTGCCTACATACTAACACAATACAGGTATACATACATACATATATATATATATATATATATATATATATATATATATATATATATATA
>NC_068988.1:9950663-9952289 GCF_001194135.2 Octopus bimaculoides
TATATATATATATATATATGTGCCTGTGTTTGTCCCCCAACATCGCTTGACAATCGATGCTGGTGTGTTTACGTCCCCGTAACTTAGTGGTTCGGCAAAAAAGACTGATAGAATAAGTACTAGGCTTACAAAGAATAAGTCCAGGGGTTAATTTCTGAGACTTAAGGCGGTGCTCCAGCATGGCTGCAGTCAAATGATTGAAGCAAGTAAAAGAGTAAAATATATATATAATACGTTGATAGACAGATATCTATTTATAAGTATATACAAATACTTATATATGTCTGTGTATGCATGCATACGCATATATATATATGTATAAACCTATAGCAGCTGGCATAAATAAAATTCCTATTTAATAGAATAACAGGATTAATTGTTTTGTTTCTTTTGTTTTTTATTTATCTATTTTTTTTGCTAACTTCACTTAAAAGTAAAAATTTGCTTAAATGAATGAAGAAATTGAAATGATATTAATGTAAACAGAGATGAAATAATATTGTCATACATACCATAAAATGTATCCGGAAACCTCGCAGAAAAATATACGCGGAATGGCAAACCTTTCCAAGACTTAACATTATTACATATTTATATTCCAGCACATGAGATAATCCATTTCTCCACCCATAAAGAAGGCTGAAGATACAAATTTTACCGCTCAGTATTGTGAAAAATGTTTGCATTTGCGTCATTTTATTTGTTAAACGGAGTAGGTTGCACACTTTTTGAAAATGGCTGCATAGAATATTGATATCTGTATTATACTTCTTGAAATCTGAGTCGTCTTTGGTCTTATACCGTTTTAAGTAGGAAGACATTAGCCTCAACTCTTTCAAAATAAGATCATGCATTACATTTGATGCGGATATGTAAAAATAGTAAGGAACAATCTCTACGAAATGAATACAGTATCTTAACACAAGTATTGGTATGTGATCAATACTGTCCATTGGTAGAGGATAGAGGTATATCTTAAGCAAAAGATTCGTCCTGTTTACAAGAACAGGACACAGTACCTCCATTATGAGAGAAATAATAACGAACATTATCATGGAGAGATATTGCTTACAGAGTGTTTTTTTGTACATCGTCTCACGGTATTTGAGATCGCATTCTAATGATTTGAATTCAGTAAATTCTCTTATGATATCTATGGACATGTCTGCTTGAAAAGCTCTATCAAATAAAGTGTACAAAGAAATAATATTGTCACCAACAATTAAGCAATTAAAAATTACTACTGATGGAGTATGTCTGCTGTAAGCCACAGGTAAAAAGCTTATCACACGAATACAATCCAAAGCGTACAAAATTATTACTAATAAGCGGATGATATATAAAATACGTTCCTTTATGTTATATAAACGCCAAATTCTTAAATTCATTTTAATATTCACGAGGGCGTAACAGTTTTGTACACTTTTAAAATATTTCAATAAACAAGTGTCCCGAATTTTTTTGCAGTGTGTTATAATCGGCAGGCCATTTGGCGCCATCTTATTTTTCATTAGCGATCGAATTGTAAATGTGTCCGACATATTAATGATGGGTGTATTACAGGATCATATATACATATATTAATACATGCATATATATATATATATATATATATATATATATATA
>NC_068988.1:9952553-9965053 GCF_001194135.2 Octopus bimaculoides
GCGAGGCTTAACAATAAAAATAAAATGTGTTCCTCTAGAACGACACGGAATAATAGTTACAAAATTGAACAAACACCATTTATTATAGTCATCCGATTTATGAGATTAGTGTCATAAGTAGATACATCTATACAGGCTTTCAGTGAATCATACATAATACAAAGTAATCGACGCGTTGTGTGTTTTTGTGTGTATGTGTATGTATATATATATATATATATATATATATATACATATACATATCTCACGATAGTGAGAGATGTCTTTGTCTACATTTTGTCTTCATTCTTTTTTTTCTTGAAATTGAATAAATTATGAATCCTCTTAGACATTTGATGTTCAGAAAACCTATTGTAAATTCAACGATTTGAAACGGACCTTGTATTACATAGAAGTAATAAGAAATATATTGCATCGCTGGAAGTAGAAGTTTTTGTGTCTAGGTGTATAAAAGCAAGCTCATTCTCTTTGCACATAAATTTTATGACTGGTAACATCAAAGAAATCAATCACGTGTAATATTTTACGTAAAAGAATAATCAAAACTTATCTCGATTGCATGTAGTGTATGTCTTCGTTTTTGACATATGGTCTCATTTAAAAGAATTATCGAGCTTTATGTATTTCTCTCAAGAAACGTGCTGCATAAGTCCGCCGCCATTACCTGTCAGTAATAAATATGTTTATGGAGCTGCAAAAAATCGAAATCATCATCAATATTGTATATTAAAATAAAAGCGTAAGCTTTGTACATGCATATACGCATATACGTACACACACACACACACACACACACACACACATACACACACATATATATAAATATATATATATATATATATATATGTATACATTTATATATACGAACATATATATACATCTATATATAGATACATACATACAAATATTCATTCATACATACCTTCACAACACATACACACACTAATGTGCTCATACGCATACATGTTGATGTACATGCTTGCATGGATATATACATTGAACATTACATTTATTCTTATATATATATGAATTTGCTGTAGAAAATTAAAATCTGCAAACTTAAGCAGAGTAAATTAATGACTCGAAACGTAGTAAACAGCCAAACTCAAGCAAAAATTAACTACTTATACCAAGAAACAATAGATGAAAGAACGATTAAGACAGTAGCCAATGAGAAATCTGAGAGGGGAAATGAAAGCGCTCGGGGTTTCGCTTGTATCAGAAATCCAAGTGGATAGGAAAAATAGAAAGTTCGCGAACCGAGTGGCAAATAGCACTCAGACAAGAACCAAAATGGCTTCGGTGGAACACTAACGTTTGATAGTCGAACCTTGCCCTAAGAAACATCTGACTAAATTGAAGTTTTTGCTTTGTCGGCTTCTTATAAACGGTCAAGTTCCCGCTCATCTGCAAATCTATTCGTTATCAAATCCCACTAATAGGTGGCCCCGAGATGCCATCCATGATAATATGATAGTAATTGCTGAGGTCGATGCACCTCTAGAAATATCAAGATTACAGCGATGATGCTGATTACGACAACGTGAATGAGTGCAAAATTGTGTGAACTGCAATCATGGGTCAAAGCAAGATTGCGCGTTTAGTGTGTAGAATTTTGAATGGAGCTTTGAGCATCTTACCAGCTGGACAAGGCTGTCAGCATGAAAACAATTCTAGATATCTATACAGGGACCGTTGAGAGTCTCAATGACAATGGCTTGGAATTGACTCTGGGTTTCGATGAAAACAGTCTGTGCTAGTAGTTTTTTTCTGGAGGAAAATTCTGTTCAAGGTTAGCTTTTCAGGTACGAAGGTCCAAAGCTGAATGTATTGAAAACCCGGCCTGGAGACGAAGCCACCTTGTAAACACCATCATTGAAAGTCCGTATATTAACAAATTGTGGGGTTTTGAGAAACAGCTACTCTCACACGCAGGACAAATATATCAATTCCATAGTGAGGGTCAACAGACTACCATCCGTTGGCCGAGAAAGCAGATATATTTTTCATTTGTTGGTGGCTGCAGCATAAGATTTGTGGTGGATCGTCCGACAGGCTTGAATGCTGGCGTTTTCCTGACTGGCTCTCTTCAAGCGCAATTTTAAGAGAAAGATGAAAGTATGTAGAGAGTGAAAGAGGGGCTGCCGTCTAATGTCTTTATCAAAAGATGGATTTGATTGGTAAGAATAGTGATTAATCTTTTCTAAGCAGATGGTAAGAAACTGGGTGAACGCAATTTCGATGCTTTAGAGAAACAGCAGATTAATCCGGGCATATTTTCTTTTTTTTTTTTTTGAGGCTTCTCCAAATTACGATAGGTGATTGCTCTATATAGGGAGATTTCTTGCTTCTTTTTCGTTTTGAAATGTTTAAAAATTCTATTTTCATAACTCTTGTTCTATTTTACTGATATAAATTATCATTAATGATTACTTTTTAACCAATACAATATCCCTTTTGGGTGTTTTATTTCGTCACTTGAACTCATCCTCAATAATTTAGGTTCCTGTAGCCAACAAAAGAAATCATCATTATATATGCATTCATTTACTATTTATTTATATCTTATTTATTCGTATTTCATTTATTTATTCTGTATATTATTTTCAATACGTCTCACGATGACTCTGCCTGAGATTTACATCATGAGTACAAATATGAAAGGAATTCACAACTAATTATATTAGTACTTCCCTCGTTATAGACGATGACCATGCACATGGGAGAAGAAGGTGGGGTACGATGTGTCCGGCCGCGGCTAATCAGTCCGATGTGTACTCGGAAGTCTCTACCGCAGGTCAGCCACTGCTGGTCTGTTGGGACTGAAGCCAAATTGCTGGCTCTGAACTAGTGTAGTTCGCGTTTTCTTTGTGCCTCTGCAATCCTCTTCTGTTCGTAGGAAGTTATACCTGTTTGCGTAGCTTCAATAGGCTGGGTGGTGCTGTTCATGCGGTTCCCAAGTGTCGGTGTTGATCTCAAAGCTCTTCCATGAGGCTTTGAGTGTGTCCTTGAATCGCTTCTTCTGTCCATCTTGCATGCGCTTGTCTTCCACCAGTTCGCTGTAAAGTCGTCTCTTGGGGAGTCGCGAATCACACATTCAAACAAGGAGACCAGCTCACCTGACTTACGTCCTGCTCAGTAGTGTGTAAATGCTCAGCAAATCAGCTCCAGAGAGGACCTCCGTGTCCGTGACCTTGTCTTACCAGATTATTTTAATCAGTTTGTGTTCAAGAGAAAACCATTTTCTTGTGAGAAGTAGAACTGGTAAAGTCTGAACTATAGTATTTATAATCGGACACTTCGCAAAGGAAGACAATTTTGGAAGCGCGTATAAAGACTCTGGTTTAGACACACTGTATTTATTTGTCGTGTTGTTGTGGAAGTTATGTATAGTGTATTTCAGACAAAACAGTCGGCTGTATTTGTCGGTTTGTGCTTATGCATTCAAGGTATATGTATATTATGTATATGAGTGTGTATGCGCATTTAACAATAGTAGATATGTATGCAGAGACTGGCAGCGTAAAATGCTGCGAGTCTGTATGCATTTGGTGCGTGTGTATGTGTTTGCACGGATAGGAGACGCCTATATTCCTGCTAGGTGGTGATGGTATCTATGTATTGTGTGTTGTATACACAGTGGACATGTGTTTGCCTGTATGTCTTTGATGTGTATCTGCATTTGACATGTGTGTGTGTTTGTTTGTGTGTGTGTGCGTGCTTCAATAAGTATAAGAATTTAATTTTTTATGAATATATACAGACGCATGCATGTGTTTTAGTTAATATGTTACATACACGTATCTATGTAATTCATTAAATGGCAGTAGATGTGTGCATGGTATACATAGTATACATAATTAGCAGAAGCTGGCGTAAGCTTGTGACTGTTGACGCTTGGTGAAGCTGTGTGACTCCGGAAGCTTTTCTAACTACAATTCGTGTATATTGAAGAAAATATATATTAAAAAAAAACCGTTACAAAATTTAAGTTGAGACTTAGAAGAGTGTCAGCACATAATTGGAAGCATAAATATAATATCCAGTTTTATTCCGAAGTGAAGAAGTTTAATCCACCGTGTAAGAAATGGTCGAAAACGAATTGTTACCAGTTAAAATGATGTAGTGAGTAGAAATGACAAGGAAATTATGATACGCTATTAAGCTGGACGTCCCTCTTCTATCATTTAATTTGCAGTCACGCTTTACGATGTAAGAAAATCTCTTGAACACGTAAAGCAATATGATAGATTTATCAAGATACATGTAAAACTATCTGTGATATGGAGCGAGTGATTATTAAGATTAGAGAACTTAGGGGAGTAGGTGAGCAAGCGGAAATACTAGCAAAGGGAGCGTAGGTAGAGGAAGGATCTGCTTTTGTTATTTATGGTGGAGGAAGAACTATGAATGCATAACTCACGTAGAGTGTGAGCTCAATTAGAGGATCAGGGCGGGAGCAGAATTGAAGGGAATTTGAGAATTGGTGGGGTTTTCACTAGAAGGCTAGGAATTATTCTACGATAATCCGCAGGAAAGTCAGAGAAGGAGAGCTCATACATAAGGAGAAATAAAACGCAGTTTCTGATGTGACGTACATAAGGTAAGGGCTTAGTAATAGCAGTCAATATTGTGGGCGGGAATAGATTATAGTAAAAGGCACACCCACGTCTAAAGAGCGGGAATATGAGTTCAACCATGGTTTCCTAACCATTGCTGTAACTTCAGTGACAACGGTGCACAAAGGATTGACTGTGATAGGTGGCCGTTCTTTTGATATGGAAGGAATATTAAGAGAAAAATTAAGGCGGCGCTGGCAAAATAGTTACCGCGCCGGGCAAAATGTTTAGTAGCATTTCCTCTGACTTAACATACTGAAATTCAAATGCTGTTAGGTTCGAATTTATCTTTAATCCTTTCGGTGTCGATATAAGAAGAACTAGTCGAGCAACGGGATGGATGTAATCGACTTAACGCACAACCCAAAATTGCTGGCCTTGTTCGAGCGAAATGGCAAGCTTGTCGTAAATAAGGGCATGCGGGTGACATGGGAAGCTTGTAGTAAATAAAACGGAAATAGCACCACTGATCATAAACATCTCCCAAGATAGATATTTATTGGTGCATCGATTTCCAATGGTACCATTCTACTGCCTCGAATTACTTTACTTTGCATTTTGCATTCAACCACATCTTTAAAGCGCCATCTTCCAGAAATTTTCTATTTTGTGATTGTAAACAACTGCTTCTCTTTTCTTTTTTTTTTACACCTCAAATCAACTCCTTTATTTCCTATCGTAACTCATGCCACATGCAAACAGGAATCTCCGCTGTTTATTTCCACGTATCTTGTAACACGAGAAGAAAAATGTGAAGAATGTTGGTCAAAAAGCAGAAAGCAAAGTAACAAAAAAATCTTCGTTCTTTGCCTTTAAAAATCATAATTAATCTAGCTGATGTAGAATAACATAACGTAGAGGGAGCTAAAGTCTGTAAGATAACTACTCAGGGAATGCTGGTTCCACTTTTGGCACCGACATTCTTCGCGTTTTTCTTCTCTTTCTTTTCTCATGTTTTCTCTAAGTGCAGCGTCTTGGTTTTCAAATATGTCTAACGTTATGCACTGAGCCTGAATCATTGCTTAGAGACACATGGCCTGTTATATAAATCTTCCCATTTATTGTATCTCTGGAGCATGAATTTATTTGCAGCGCTTTATTAAGTAGTGTATATTAAATGATATTTCCCACTGCTCAGAACACATTTTCTTAATGTGTATATATATATATATATATATATATATATAAATATAAATGTGTGTATATAAATATATATGTGTGTATGCGTGCGCATGAACATATGTGTGAATTTGTGTCTATATCTGCCCCCTTCCACCTCTTGACAACCAGTGTTGCTTTGTTTATATCCTCGTAACTTAGGAATAAAATAAGTACCTGTATATCAAAATAAGTACTGGAGTCGATCTGTTCGACCCTAACTCCTCAACGTGATGCCCCAGTATGTCCCCAGGCCAATGATTGAAACAAGTACAAGATTTTAGACAAAAGATTCGTTATTCGTACTTTAATTCATCGATGTTCACTTCTAGTGCTAATCTACATGATTTACAAATCGATGTCATTTCACATGTAAAACTGTAATCCATAAAGTGTTAATGTGAGCACACACAGCTTCACTGGAATTATTGATTGATGTATCTTTCATATTGTTCTGATCATTAGTTCGCCACGCTTAAGTAAATTTCTTAGAGAGTGAGAATTAAGCTTATATTAATGTGACTCAGTAATTTGCGAAAGTCTTTGTAGATTTATCAATATTTATGGCGAGTTAGGAAGATATAGTATATTATTACTACAGTTAATGGAATATTAATGCTGGAGGACTGTAAAAATAAGATCAGTGTAGTATCGAAGGCAGTGTATTGAAAAAATCGTTATTTTTTATATGTTCCAGCACTGAACGTTATCAGTTCAAATCCGTTTGATGTCAATTAAGTATTTCATCCTTCTACTATTGATGTGTGGAGGCGCAATGGCCCAGTGGTTAGGGCAGCGGACTCGCAGTCATAGGATCGCGGTTTCGATTCTCAGACCGGGCGTTGTGAGTGTTTATTGAGCGAAAAACACCTAAAACTCCACGAGACTCCGGCAGGGGATGGCAGCGAACCCTGCTGTACTCTTTCACCACAACTTTCTCTCACTCTTTCTTCCTGTTTCTGTTGTGCCTGTAATTCAAAGGGTCAGCCTTGTCACACTGTGTCACGCTGAATATCCCCGTGAACTACGTTAAGGGTACACGTGTCTGTGGAGTGCTCAGCCACTTGGACGTTAATTTCACGAGCAGGCAGTTCCGTTGATCGGATCAACTGGAACTCTCGACGTCGTAAGCGACGGAGTGCCAACAACTATCGATGTACTGGGTTCGATGAAATAGACTAGCTGCCTCCTCCAAAGTTCAGGCTTTGTACTTATAGAAAAGAGGATCATTATTATTGATTTGACTCATGTTCAGTCTTATTCCTGGGAGGCTTTATGTGTGTAGCGGTTTACTTTCTGTAAACTTAGACATTCACAAGTTTTCAATAGTCTTTCAAGAACTTAGAAACCTCCAGATAACCTTCCGTTCTCTAAGAGGCAAACTTTCTATAGAAGCATCGCAGGACATTCAATTCCAATCTCCTTCAACCATTTTTCAATAACTTTGCTTACAGTTCCCAATGAACCAATTATTATAAAACCTTTACAGTTTCCATACTCCAAATTCTTGCAATCTCAAATTTCAAGGGGCTGTATTTTCTCTTAATTATTCATCCTCTTTCCTTGCGACCTTAGAGTCAAACTCACCAATTAGTAATTTATAGGCGTAGGAGTGGCTGTGTGGTAAGTAGCTTGCTTACGAACTGCATGGTTCCGCGTTCAATCCCACAGAATTTGGAAAACAAGAACAAAAAAAGGACAAAAATACAGTATAGTTCAATGAAAATAAAATTTCCAAACTGCGTTGCTGTATTTCCGTGTTTTTGTAATGTGAGTTTAAAAACTCTAGAGGTCATCTTTACTTTGCATTCCTCCAGGATCGATAAAATAAACGGAGAAGCTGCAGTAGATTTCTTCATAGGATTCCTTCTAAATTATAAAACCTGGCATCGTTGTTATTCTGGTAAGATATCGTGGAAGACAAATATTAACTACTTAAAATTACGGAAGATCTGTTACATACTGTGCTTTGGAGTCAGGTCCATTACGAGGTCGCAGTTAGTGCGACGAAGATTTTGACACCAAGTAGAAAATATTTAAGTGAAGTTAATAGATTTTGTCTTTTAGTATGGCTTATACTTGCGTTTTTCAACAGTTTTCACGCTGTCATTGTTTTAGTTTTAGAAATTACTTGCCCGACATGTACACCAAATTATAATAATTGATTAAGAAAGTATATTAGGTTGTGATATATGTGTGAGTTTAATCCTTCTTCATCAATAATGAATTGTGTAGGACCACCTTACACAGTAAACAGTGACTATCATTTAATAACCGTTTAGAAAATGGGTAGCGTTTACATTTTGAGAACACTGGATAAATTTGCGCATTATATTTTCTCATTTGCATACGGGAAAGCAATTATTCAGGGTGTTATGCAACGCTGCTTCTCATTATCCTTTATTTTTCTATGTTCTAAGCTTTGTACATAATCATCTTGACACTCAATTTGCAAGAAAAGGATTTTTTGAATGTTTAAGTGAATGGAATATTCATGAGGTTAGATTCACACCTCACCATCGAACATCAAACAGATAAAAATGAACGTCAACATGGAATGACACGGAAATCTTCTCAGTTCTTTCTAATACCGACAAATGATGAGGTCGATCAGGTGAAGGAGGAACTGACACTTGTCTTAATAAATATGTTATCATTGAATTCTAGATCATAAAATATGCAATTACCTTATCAAAAAATAAATAGTTTTATACACCGTGTCAACAATAAAAGTGAAGAAGATCCTATCTATAATTATGAAACATCTGACAAAGGCGTTTCATTGTCGTTTTACGCCAGGAAAATCTTCATATAGGCGCTGGCATGACTGTGTGATTAAGAAATACGAGTTGCAGCCACAAGATTTCTGGTTCGGTAGCGTTGCAAAGTACCTTGAGCAAGATTCTTTTTCTATAGGCACTGGATTTACGCTAACTTGCCCTATGACTTCAAATATCTTATATATATATATTTATATGTATCATATATATGGAGGTGTGGTTGGGTGACTGTGCATAAATTGACCACGATACTTATTTTTACCGAATTTCTAATTCATAGGAACAGAAACAAACCAAGATAAGTTGCCAAGCGGCGGGAGATGGTACACACAAGCATAAAGGTACTCACATATGCATGCATGCATACATACATACATACATACATATTTATACACACACACACACACACACACACACACGCACGCACGCACACACACACACACACACATACACACACACACATATATATATACATAGCCAATTCAAATAAACAAAGAATTCAAAATAAAAAAAAATTCAAATATCAGGTCGAGTAAAAAGTAAGCAACGTTTTGAACCATGAAGAATTTACATTATTTACATTATTTACATTTCAGATATAACCTCTAGCCTTCATCAGGTGTCCTGGGGAAATTTGGAACCTGGATTCTCATTCCTAAGTTATTTTTCGATATTATTATTATTAAGCTGAGGGTATATCAGTCGAAACGTTCTGTTAGCAACAAACAAGATGAGGACAAATATCCGTCAAATGTAAATAATGTAAGTAATGTACATAATTCCTCATCTCTTAAATATAGAACTGCATGAAGAATTTGTACCGGATTTTTGAAGAGTTTTGAATTTTCTATTAAATATATATATATATATATATATATTTAAAAAAATTATCTAATAATACTGACACAGACTTGCCGAAATGTATCACTAAATTAACATTTATTTTTTTTCACCTTTGTTACAATCATCTGTAATGGAACTGCCAAAGCGCGATATTCCGGGAATCGAAACTGCGATCCTATGACCGCGCGTCCTCTGCTCTAAGCACTGGTCCATTGCCCCTCCACAGAAAGCTAATGTACATAATGCTGTGCAGGAGGACTGAGCCCAAACTACGTGGTTGCAGAACGATCTGCTTGACCTCACATTTCTGCTTCAGTATTTTCTAATGACTTTTTTGTTTTATGAAGATGGCCAAATCTATATATCTCTGAAACATGTAATTTGAATCTATAATTTTCAGCGATTTGTTTCTAGAATTCTCTCTAGTGCTTGAATAATTCCCAGTTTTGCTTCAAAACGGACATCTTTACATTTTCCTGAATGAGTATTTCATCATTCTTTTATATTGGGGATTTTTTTAATAGAAAAATATGTCGAAGTATTTCAGTTAAGCTATCGTTATGTGGTATATCCAGAACGTTCTTAGGAAGTTTAGGTTTATTTATCATGAATGCATACAATGTTTTTATTATATTGGTAACATTCAGAAATAAAACCAATGTTGTGCAAACGCCCTGTAATCTAGGTTAGACAGTATCAAATATCTTTTTATATTAGTTGTATTTTCTTTATTTGCAAATCTATACATGTGTGTTGTGTTTACAACCTACATTCTCACGTTTACATTTGAAACAGACGTTTTATCAAAATACTTAATACTCCCCAAATTTTCATATATTAACTAAAAATGTGATCGCTGAGAGGGGTAAAATATTCGTTATTGAGTAATGATAATTTCCTTGTTTCAGGGAGCTCGAGAGAAAATTATGATGATGCCTCACTATGACTCTTCAGCGTAGGAGTGGTTTTGATTCAAAGGATAACCTTAATGGTTCCAAACCTTGTTTCAAAGGATAACCTTAATGGTTCCAAACCTTGTTTCAAAGGATAACCTTAATGGTTCCAAATTCTTTATAATATTAGAATATGTTTGACATTCCGATACAATATATAAATATATAGCGTGTCCCAAATGTCACTTATGGGTTTCGATTTTTAATAACTTCCTTAATGTTACAAATAAATGCATGAAATTTTATACAGTTTTGAAGTGTAAAGGTAATTTTTTCTTAAAAAAAAAAGAGTATTTGAAAAAAAAACTGTTATGAAATCATTTATCAGGATGTTGCTAACCTTTTTTGGAAAGAAGATTTTTCTTAGTTTATGAGTTCTTTCGGTTAACCTTTTCAAACACATGCTCTGAATATTAATGATTTCTTTGTTGCTCACTTATAATAAGAACAATTTTACATAAATATGATGGGTTTGTCTATATTTTTGTAGAGCACAAATCATTACATATATATACATGAATGTTGTTAACTACGATTTCGAAGCTCCGGTGATAACTTAGGTGGTCGAAACTTCGAAGTCACTGTCAACAATATGCTTGTATAAGAGAAATATATATGTATGCATGTATGTATGTATGTATGTATGTATGTATGTATGTATGCATGTATGTATGCATGTATATATATATATATATATATTTGAAGGAACAAGCACAACTTTTTCCTGTTTACTGACTATACATGCTAGCACGAAGGAAGAATAAGTTTTTGGAACATAACCGTCCTCTAAGCGAGAAAAAATGTTAAGAGGAAAACAAATCAGGTACATGCGTTTTTTTTTCTATGTTTCTGATTCCTAATTTTAATAATTTTTCGTAGAGCAAAATATATCTGGAGTAAAAAATTTATCCAAAATATCCCTTAATAATTCTAACAGCATAAAGAACAGCTAAAGTTTAAGATATGTCCTTTCAATGAGAAAACACTTTGATTCAAATCCTGTAACATGTCAATTACTATAAATTGTTGATTGTTTCCAAATGTAAAACGAAAAGTTTGTAGGGACATAGGTAGCTTCAAATGAATAGCCTCTATTGTATTATGTATATTTATTTTGGTCAAAGCTAAACAAAGAAGCATTTGAAATCCAAATGATGTATGTTTGAAGCTGCTTTCTTGAAAGCAAATTGTAGGTTATTTTCTGTTTGGCGCGATTATAGAACCACATATTTTTATGCCACAAATTGGAACGTAATCTTCTAATCTTGTAGAAACATTATGTTCTTGAGCGATAACAAAAATGAAATCTAAAATATTTTACTAAAGGCTGTTTGACATTTTCTGTCGCACTCAACGAATCTTTGCAATTTTAAAACTTCATATTTATTTTTATTACACTCTCTACATATTTTGTAAATTACTTCTCTCACTTCCATATATTCTCTCTCTATTGTTTATATTTTTACTTTAAACAAATATTATTTTCTACACTTAAGGGAATTTCTCACGTTTTTACATCCACAATCTCTTAAAACATAATTCTTTATCCATTATCTCTAATTTACTCTGAGATTTTATATTCAATTTTTTTTTTCTGAAATTCCCTTGCTTTCTCTATATCTGCCTCAGTTTGTTTTTAATTTTACCTTAATTATAGCCATCCAAACTTCCCTCTTCGTTTCCAACAAGACGGCTTTGTTTCTTTTCGTATCACATGTTTATGGCAGCAAACACTTCCCTCTGCCTCTCTACTTACAAAATCCCAGATCTTTCTGGCTATATCTGACCCACATCTTATACTCTAATTACATTTTCCTTATTCACTCATTCTCACAACCCTGTTCCTCTATTTACCAAACCCTCAGTCATTTAATCCCTTCGTTGCAGTAAACCTCGCCCTTTCCCTTTCTCTCTACCTCACTATTTCCCCCGTTCTCTTTCTCCCTCTCCCCCCTCTCTCTCTCTGTCAGGCTTTCCATGTTATTTTCCCCCACTACTTTTATTTCAAAACATCACCCCTACAACAATTTATCAGTGATCACAATATGTCTATTTACTCATTACAGGGGATCTCTATTTCAGAAACACACAACCGCTTTGTATTAGAGGTTGCCTCATAATCGCGAAACAAAAAAAAACAAAAACAA
>NC_068988.1:9971574-9975771 GCF_001194135.2 Octopus bimaculoides
ATATATATATATATATATATATATATATATATATATATAAATGAATCCATGTGTATACCTTTATAAGTTTATAAATGCATATATATATGTGCGCATATGTATATATACATACACATGCATCCATATATGTGTGTGTGTTTATGTATGTATACATATATATTTCCTGCACGCATACACACATATATTCGTATACACACTTACAAACGTACACACGCAGATTCATCCAAATTATATTTTGTAGCACGTTTTGATAAAGTAACCATTAATGAGATGGTTCGGTATTATTTATATTTTAACTAGTAGAAAATTCCATTTCCTTATGACTATTCTGGTTAAAGATCGTTATTTAGATAATGATAGATCAAGAATGAGATATGAGGCAGTTATGAAGATGTCTGAACATATTTACAATTCTACATTAACCAGCATCATGAAATATAGAAGAAAATATGTGTGAAATTTTATTTCAGATAGTTAATGGAATCTTTAAAAAAATACCAAATTCTCAATGCATTGCATTTTGCTATCCACTCAATTACGTTAATCTCACTCTCCAAGAAAGCATACATTGATACAAGCATCTGTATAAAGCATATATTCTGAAATGTCTCTGAAAACTGTTTGATAGAAATATACTGTATGAAAGTATTGTGAAATATTTAAATTCGTTAGAACGTAACAAAAATTGCTTTGTAATAATTATTCAGGCTTTTTAAGTTCTGTGTCTACACTCCTCTCAGGTCAACTTGTCATGTCATCGTTTTGTTGTCGATAAATAAAATTTCAGTGAAGTACTGGCATCGATGGTAACTTCTCTGGAAAGTATTGGTGTTAATTAGAAAATGACTTAAGTGGCATAATTATTTATGCTCTTCGCCTTTTCTCAGTAAATTTCAATGCCATCCGTTGCTCTACTTTAACTCACAATTACAGATTCGTTCATATCGCAGAGAAAGGAATATGCAACCTATTGGTAATCAGTAATAACTGAATGCGATATGTATTCATATCTGAACTACTACCAAATCATTTTGACTTTCTGAAATAAAAAAGAGAAAAAAAAAATACGATACTTTACCTTTCTCTACATCCTTACATTTCAATACATTATTTCTGTAGTTGACGCTGATCCATCTCTCCATGCCATATCTTCAAGACACGAGGATATCTATACATGCAAAGATTTGTTGGAGGCGATAGCTTTATGTCACTAGTAGCCTAAGAAAATAATATTATTTTCAATTGGGAAACTGAATGAATTGTATCTTCTTCCCAAGCTACGAGTTGACTTTGGCTGAAATAACTTCTAAATCGATAGCATACTTTCATGCAAGTTTAATTATATCAAATCTATAAGGTAACTTTATGGAGACGACCTAATATCCAATGACATTTCAAATGGACTTCGTGGAGCGAAACGATTTCTGTTCAGGATTTAAACAGGTTGCCTATTTAATTTCATCACCATGCACAAGTATAATTACAAATCGTCTTCAGTATGCAACTAACTCATAAAATTGTCATGTTTTATAGCTGAATGAAATACCATATTTAAGCATATTACAGGATTACAATGGTCTTGAAGAGTTTCTATGTTCGCACTGGAATATAGCCGCTCGTCTATGAACTGAAAACAAACAAAACAAAATATATTATTTGTGCCACATCTTGGTATAGTAAACAGCGTTAATTTAGAATGTCATTTGCAATGAAATGAATGAGAGGATTTAGTTTGTATAATATTTAAAGGTATTACAAAGTTTTGATATAACTGTCACAGTCCAGGATTAAACTTGAGTCACTGTTAGAGATCACCCTTCTAATGACAATATTCACTGTGAGTTTTAAAGATAATTTGACTATTAAAGCAAGCAAAAGGATGATGTATGGACAAACTATTTTACAATATGAGTCAAAAATGAAGTGTGTTCGTAGTTGATCAATATACTAGAAATAGCTGTCACATCTGCCTTACATTACACGCCAGCGCTTTAAAAAGATGAAGAGGGTTACATTATAAGATGCAATTCTAGAAACCTTAAAATACCACGAGATATTCGAGATAGTCATAGCTGGAATAACTTTGGTCCCACGTACCATTCATAAGAGCTGACATAGAAATACACAACAAATGTACTAATATCAAGTTATAAAAATAATATGAAAAAGCTAAAGAAATTTTAGAGTGGCAGTTTGGTCATATATATGTGTGAGAGTATGTGTATCCACTAAGAAAGATGTAATTCATAAAATTGCTACGGAAGCACCATTTTGATATTGTTCTTGTGGTTCTACATTACAGGCGTCAAATTATGCTGAAAAGAGTGCAGGAGAATTCCATTTTCTCACATTACAAACTCTTTATAAATGCATCGACATTTTTTGTGTTTTCGAAAAAAAACAAAAAGACCCCAGTTTCTCGATAGTTGTATGAAAATCTCCTTTGTAATACAAATAAATGCAACGATGGTATTGAGATTCTGTTTCTAAGGATAACTTCCTCTATCAAAATCTCATGCACATGCGCATACACAAATTTTTGTTTCACTGAATATATATGTCAGGATCAAATATTTTTTGGATAATGTTTCTGCATGTTTACATTAAAAGTAAGAGCTCTCGTATCATAACAACAACAGAAACTAAAACTTAATGCACGGTTTCGAGCCTTGCAGCTTTTAGGGCCGATTATCTGATTTCCATAACATATAAGTATTGTAGATCACAACATTTCCCTTGAACAGGACATCAACTCATCACGGGTTTAATTATTTGCGGCTGAGCAGACTGGAGTAATGTGAAATAAATTGCTTTCCTCATGAACGCAATGCAGCGACTGGTCCGGGATTTCAAAGCTCAATTTTGCGTGCAGCAACCAGACCACTAGGCCGCATGCTTTCACCATAAATCTTGACTTCATCTTATAGCAAGTGCAATCTATTGTTATTGTAGAAATGGTTGTGATTGCGATATAGACACGGAGTACTAAACAGGATAAAGAGACATCAATTCAGTCAAACTTGGATGCCCTTTTCAAATACAGCCGACGCTATGGTTTTGTATGAACGTAACTGTTAAATAAAATTTGGTCGAAAGACTAATTTACAATCAAGAACTTTCGTTTGCACAGCTGATTGAAACTATAAACATAGGTCCAGGTGTGACTCTGTGGTAAGAAGCTTGCTTCCCAACCACTTGATTCCGGGTTCAATCCCACTGCGAGGCACCTTGGCCAAGTGGTTTATACTATAGACTTGGGCCTGCTAAAGCCTTTTGATTGGATTTGGTAGACGGGAACTGAAAAAAGCACGTCGTGTGTGTGTGTGTGTGTGTGTGTGGTTTTGTCTGCGTTTGTCCCCTAACCACTTGAAAGCCGGTGTTGTGAGTTTCCGTCCCATTAACCTCGCGTTTCGGAAACAGATACCGATGGAATGGGTACCAGGCTTTTAAAAGAATAAACACTGGGGTCGATGCATTCGACTAAAAATTCTTCAAGGTGGTGCCCCAGCATGACCGCAGACTGATGACTGCAACAAGTAAAAGACAGAAAGAAAAAAACGATATTTAGATAGTACTCAGATGAAGTTATTTTGCGGATGCACATTTCAGCATTCAATAATATTGTTTAGAAGGCACTAAATAAAATCATTCATAATAGAATGAAAGGAAAACTAGAACAGAACACGACTGGTCTCACCTTCTTAGATTTGGTTCCTTCATTCTCTGACAGGGGCGCTGTTATACGGTGAAATTAATTTCGTCTGCTTATGATGTGTTTTTAATGAAAACCATAGTAATTTACATAAGTTGTCAAATGTTCTTACAAAATAAGAAGATTTTATTTAAAGACATTTTATCTAAACGATCAAACCCATTTAATAGTATACACGAAAATATGCATTCATAAAGGAAAAAATACGTGTGAACCTTCTCTCCGGCATTCGCCATGATGGATCGCTGACCACTGCACATATATTTTTTCTCTCCTTGTTTCTTTCTGTGTTCCTTTCTCTTGAAGAGCCTCGGCTCGAAATGTTAAAGACTTTCTCTATTCCCGAGCGTTATACTAATACATCCATTTGTTGTTTACACCACCTGTCTTCGTCTGTTGTTTTTTCCCGAATTTTCTCATGTCTATCTATCTATCTATCTATCTATCTATCTATCTATCTATCTATCTATCTATCTATATATATA
>NC_068988.1:9976427-9977111 GCF_001194135.2 Octopus bimaculoides
ATATATATATATATATATATATATATAGAGATAAATAGATGGATAGATAAATAGATATATGCGAATGTTTGTTTTAAGTTCTGTTACATTAATGAGACGGGTTCTTCTATACTGTTGTAGAGTACAAATTTATTTTTGCTAGAGAAGAATATTATTGGCTGTGACTTCCAACTTACCGCCAGTTAAGCCATCGACGGACTGCTTAAGTTGCTGAAATTTCGAAGTCACTGTCAATAATATTCTTGTTTAAGAATTAAATATATAAACACACATTCGTATCCACACATTCAGACAAATCGAAATACTTGTCAGAATTTACTGTCTTCCGTGAGAATGAAAAAATACGGAATCAGTGGATAGCAATACTCGAAGAAAACGAGCAGATCATTCTAAATAATGAAACTTTTACTTCTGACATAAACTGAACGATTTTAGGAAGAAATATATTTGCGTTTAATTTTCCTCTACGAAGCATAATCGGCACTCTGTAGTGTTGTTTTGAATTAATTAAATGCGTGCATTAATTGGTGTATCTACAAATTATATAAAATCAGCAAATTTGTTATACTGTAGAAAGAGACAAGTAACGACACCTCTAAAAAGACACAAACACAGAAAACGGCAGCAGGATAAACGTAGAGAAGCACACATGTAACCAAATATATACTATATATATATATATAT
>NC_068988.1:9977342-9980854 GCF_001194135.2 Octopus bimaculoides
ATACACACACACATATAACTACATATGTGAGAATACATGCAATATACAGCATATATAAACACACACATGTACATCGAAGTACATATATACATGTAAATATACACACATGCATTCATATGTGAATACATGCATGCTACCATAGATGTGTTTAGTGAAGAAGAAATTAAATCGCATAAGTTTACAAATATCATAAGCCAACTGTTCTAAAAAATAAACACTATATATAAGCAGAGGTTAAACTATTAATAATAAACAAAATCAAAAAAAAAAAGAAACTCGCTAAGAAATACGGTAAAATAATAAATGGAACTGCGGTAAAATAATAAATGTATACTTACCTGAATGTTTTTGCTACACACGCGCAAAATTGCACGTTTTAAGAGTAGTCGTGATCAACGGACGTACATTCAAGCAATATAAATGATAGAAATAATTAAATAATACATTATGCTTAATATTTTCTGTATTTTCTTAATATTTTATTCGTTGAATTCATATTCATACTCTTATTTTTCGATATTTTAATTTTTTTTAAAGCAAAATGTTTCTTTACAAAATAAGATCCAATCGAAAGAAGTTATAACAATATTAGTGAGGGCACGTACATAAATCATAACAAAATATAACAGTATAAATATAATAAAATAGTACAAATTGTTTTATATCTTGTATGCGTATATGTATGTATGTATATATATATATATATAATGTATGTATGTGTATATATATGGATATATATATATAGATATGTAAATGTAAATGCATATGAATGTGACATATATTTATGAATGTATGTAAATTTGTATATGAGCGTGTGCGTGTGAGTGTGTGCGTGCGTGTATAAAGTCTATTTTAAATTACCTACTTTGCTTTCCGCGTCTTAAATTGAAGCAGTTAAAAGTGTCATTGCATATAAGTATACTACTACTAGACAACATATAATCCACATAGATGCAGTTGGTAATTGAGAGTTTCCACGCGTAAACATCTTATCCCTGTTATATGATCGAATGTTTTCTGCAAGAAGTCGAGCTAAGTTCGCGCCACAATGTTTGTACTGCTTATATATGCAATCTGCATATATTTCTACCGAATCCGATAAAGGTTTTTCTTTTTGCCAGTGTGAATAATACAGCCTCTTCAGGCAAGTTTCTGTAATATCTTCTTGAACGAGATTGCAAGTTTTTGCTGGCAATTTCTTGAGATACTCACAGAGAATATGCCGGTCACGTGCAAACTTCACAGCTTTAAGGAGATAGTCAGATTTATTATCGTCTAAATCCGAGGAAGATAAGTTTCCAATTTCATCACGTATACATTCAATTGTTCTGCGAAAGTGAAAACGTGTACAGAAACCTCTGTAAACCCAATCTAATGTCGCGTGAACATCTACATGGGTAATCGGATAACATTTTAATTCAGGTCCATATAATGGATACAACTGAAAATATTGATCCGATACAATACAAACGTTGCTTTTAGCCAAAAGTACGTATTTCGCCCAAATTATAGCAACGGCTTCACTGCAATTATGTATCCTGTCATAGTAGCAGCGAGTATCGGGGACACACCAGGTATAAATATGCCAGTTAAAAATCTTCATACATTCCATTGAATTCCTCGCGCATGGCTTCTTGCCTTCATTCATACGGCGATACTGGTTACACAAATACTTGTTAGCTTCTTTCCAGCGTGCCATACTTGTGGAATTTCGCATTAAAGTGTCTAACGGATGGTTGGACATTAAACTGTATTTTATTATACAATCAATGGTTAGGTTAAATGACGGTTTACAGACTGCTTCTTTTCTTTCTTCCTTAGCATTCTGCTCGTGACCTTTAAGTTTTCGCTTACGATCCAACAGCATACATTTCTGAATTTGCGACTGTTTGGGAACTTCAGTGCCGTATTGACCTCTAACAACTACGACCAGTGCGATGATTGCTAAAATATAACCCATGAACCAAGGGACGTTTACTTTCGTCATCTTCACCCAAGGTGTAGTTCTACTATAACATATAACTTCAAGCAACCCACTATTATAGTAACACACCCTTATATGTCTTTCTTTCTATTTCTTCGCCTTCCGCTTTCATTTAAGCAGTATTTTTATTAAAAAAAAAAAAAATTACTGTTTTCTTTTCTTACGAATATTTCTAATCACATAAAACAACTACTGTTTTTGTGCTTTTTTCTTTCTTTTTTTTTCTACTTCTGGAACTTCTGTTGCGACTGGCATTGCCACTACTACTACTACTACTACTACTACTACTACTACTACTACTACTACTACCACTACCGCTACCACTACCACAACCACCACCACTGCTGCTGCTACTGCTACTACTACTACTACTACTACTACTACTACTACTACTACTACTACTACTACTACTACTACTACTACTATAATAACAACAACAACGAAAGAAGAAGATGATGATTTTCGTTGATGATTATAAACAAATTCGGTCTGTTACTTTAAATAACACGGCTGCTGATGATATTCACAGCTATACATTTCATCTAACTTCAGCAGTCCTAAACATACATACATATATACATACATACATACATATATGTGTGTGTATGTATATGTTCTTTTTACGTAAAAATACGTACATATATATACATATATCTACACACATACCTTTACATATACACTCATATTTGTGTGTAAATTTTGTAGCTTTAATTATTTTTCGTTATTTTTTTTTTCATTTTTGGTTTCTCCTTATAGTGGGGTTGTTATATACATGCATTTCTTACCAATATTTATATGAGACCGCTGAGGCTAATAAAGGGATGATTAATATAAGAGGTCTAAACTTAGAGACAGAATTAAATAATATTCTACTGTTTTTGCCATTCATCGGTGTTTATTTCTGTATAATACTGTAAAATGTGTTGGAAGCTGTAGTGACGTGTTTGCTCGTGAATTCTCCATTTTTTGTTTTCTCTCGTTTTTTATGTATACACCCGCTCCACTTGATTCCTCTTATAGTCAATCTTTACCGTGTGGAATCGATCCCCTGTAAAGTCTTCTGATTCTAAGACTGAATCGTTTGGAGCACTACAAAGAGTTTTCTATACTGAGATTCACTGGATCTCATCTGTGGATTATGTACCCTTTGCTCAGCTGAGCTCTGCCCTCATGTATAAGCAATTCTTGGACCGAACCACAAAGAATATCCCAATTCTGCCTAGAGATCTCTACATGGAACTTTTAATGCAGAAAACAAACGATTTCAATCTCTCTGCGAATTGGGTCTCTTAATATAAATATATTTGCACTTAAATGGTCATCGTCAGAATGTCTCCATCTTTTGCTTTCTCTCGTTTTTCGTGTATACATAAATACATATTTTGTGTTTCATACCCAAACTATTATATTATAATTCATAAATATAATTTATTTATCCGCATAATTGCCACTCTCTCTTTCTCTCCCTGCCTCTCTCTCCTTCTGTCTCCTTTTCTCTCTTTCTCTCTCTCGCTTTATATATATATAT
>NC_068988.1:9981589-9985992 GCF_001194135.2 Octopus bimaculoides
CCTGTCGTATACGTCGGTTTTGTTCTTCCGCTTTAAAAGTAAAAGATTCTAATAGAAGCAAACACGGTATTGAATAATTCTCCGCCATACGTCTACGATCTTTCTTTTTAAGTAAAGATAAACACTTTTTAATTGTAGTAATGAAACAAGGAGTTTCGTCCTTACCGCCAAAATTAATTTCTCTTGCAAAAGAGTGGGTAGCATTTTCTCTCTTTTTCAATATTTAATTAGGAGAGAAAATATTTTGTTAACAAAACCGTTAAAACTTTACTGACTTGACCGATCTGTCACTGAACCAGGATTTTAATTTCATTTGATACACATTTTGCTGCCATTTGTATGGTGAATTGCAAATACGGTATGTAAAGATAAGTTATTTTGATAGAATTGTTATGAGTACATTTCCGTAAATGTTTTTCTTGCGCACTAACCCCACCAAACATATACACACCTGCACATATACGCACGCGGATACACGTGGACGAAGTCCCATTTTGGAAACATGTTAAAAAGTTTTTATTATTTTGGAATGGAAAACACAAAACGTAGGTGCTGAGTCAATTACTAAACTTGTAGCATTTTGTTGGAATTAATTCAATCAATTGGTAGCAAGGTATATCAGAAGTACTTTTCTGTGTACGGTCCTGTCGCGCGCGCATTCACACCAACACTTTCACAGAGGGGTTTGTTGCTGATAAACATATTTGTGACTGAATAAAAGTTTGATAAATATTTACAATAACACCATATTCGCTAAATACTAACCCTAATTGTAACCATAAATTTGTTAACTTTAAGCCCTGCGCTAGACCCCTGCATCCCTTGCACACGCAAGGGGCCTCCGCGAAGAACTGGAATTACTATAATGTCAAACTTTAAATTGATGTTACACACAGCTTATGTAATTTTAGGAAGAAAAAGAAACAGAATTGTTTCTCAATAACGAAAGGTCTTCACACGAACGCACGCCCGGTGAAAATTCTTCTTACGGTGATGTCATTCATTCATTCGGTCCTTTAAGCAATATACACTGTTGGATATCTTTCAATTTATCCGATAAACATTATAAATTTTGAAGTTCTATATTCCCGTGATATAAGTTAGAGACACCGACATAAGTTATTCAAATAATTGTTTGTGGAATGGACCTACTAAAATTACGTAGAGTACACTCGATATTTCATATTTAAATCCGATGTGACAATTTCTACTGGATAGGGATTAAAATATGTTATATCTTGATAAAATTCCAATATATATTTTGAATATTTTTGAAACAACTCACTCTATTAACACTTCATGTCTCACATATAAATCCGATATGAGTATTTATTCTTGGATATGAATTGAAAAATACTATATGTTGTTATCTTATATTACCTATTTTTAATATTCTTGGTGCAACTCGATTTATTAACACTGGATATTTCTATTTTAAATCAAATGTCAGTAATTATACATGGATAGAGATTAAAGAGTATTGTATGCTGATACCTAACTTTACATACAAACCGGCAAAAAGGAGAATGACGGAGGCAATTTGTGAACGTGGAATTAAATTGGCAGATGGAAAGAGGTCATAGAGAAGAAGGGCGACTATATTATCGATTAAATAAACCAGATGCTGTCTTTTTTATTGTTTCATTGGGTCTTAAAACATGGACAAAATTTTCATTGCCACCTGATAGAACACAATGTCAAAAGGTCATGCAACGCTCCCGAAATTGCAGTAAGAACCACTGTTTACGTAATTAGCTCTTTGCTTCTCTTTAGGAAATTTACTTGAGTGTAGCTTCATCTCCTTTTAGAAAATTTACTCGAGTGTAACTCCACGTCGTACTCTTATTTTCATCCTGAAATCTTATTTTCATTGTCTGCCAGAAGATTTGCATGAAATGAAATCCTATCTTCAAAAATTGTTCAGACACATCCCGCCACAAACCTCATTCACACTAGCCAGTATACAACGCTCTTCGGTGCAAAATGTGGGTCGGTCTTTAAGAAAGACTCACCTCATTGTTGGCAAGATAGCTCACTAAAGTTAATATAGATTTCCTATTTTGACTACACGCCAGCAATAATGATGTCATTTTCTCCTCTATCGAATGAATTACGTGTTTATAGCAAGCGAAAATATGAATGGCAACTGTATTTCCTTTTATTTATGTTAAGCTATCTATTAAATCATTGAATTAATTTTGCAGACGATGAGATTTTCATCGTTGTTGTCATTCACGTAAGCAGTTGACTGTTAGGTATTCATTAAATGAGAAAGCGATCAAGCGATATAGCTGAAAATATATATTCGCCGTCCTCCATATGCTAGGATGAGATACTTTGAAGACACACGGTACTTTGATGCATACTATATGTGCCTTCATATTAGTGTGTTCCCTTATTTTCCCTGTCACCGTTCCTTGTAATGAGAAGATTAGGTCTGAATGTAGAAGGAGCAAACGAGAGTGTTGAAAATTATCAGCGGAAGAATACAAGTGATAAGTGAATAAATGATAATAGAGTAAGATCGTTTGAGAGATAACTGATGAGCCCTAAGTTACACCCAATTTGGTAAGATAACGAGGAGAATGCAAGGGTAAGGGGGACAAGGATGTGGACGACAGAAAATCGAGTAAGTCTGTGTGGGGGGTGTAGCATCAAGTACATATTTTATGATAGAACAATCATGATAAAATATAAGCAATGGAATCTCACAGTTAAACGCGTTTATCTAAATAATTTCATATTGAGACACCCAGGAAATACTTCTGAGGTCACAGGCAAAGTATTTTTATTGTACAGATATAATAATTGTGACTGGAGAAAGAGATTTAAGACACTTTACAAATATATCACACGCGACGTTGATGAAGAATTTCTTGATCAGCTGCCGAGAAAAACGAATGCGATAGCGTGTGTAAACGTTGTAATGGTGTTGCTCAAAGCTATCTGGAAACTGATGTGTCGTTTGAGAATTAATGATGCTGAAATTGTGTTCTCGTGCACGAATAAACATCTTGAACAGCAAATGATTGCTTAATTCAGTGAATACTTGAACGGTTTGGAAGATAACAGAATAACAATAGCCTCATTTGATAACGATGTAAACGTGGTGGAGTGATAATGAACAACAGCTTGCGGAAATAATTTCATTTCACGTCTTATTCTCATCCGTGTACCGACGTTCCGAGTTCAAAAACTGAAAGGTTTGCGTTCAACTTGTCTTCCTTCATGTTCACTGATAGAAGAAAAATAATTGGGCGCAAGTTAAGTGTGATCACGTCAAATGTGACAATTCTGTACAAAATTGGCACTTGAGGGAAAAAACTGGATAACAAAATGATTCACTCGGAAAAAATAAATTTATCCCCTTCTCTCGGAAAAAAATTTCCCGAATCCTGAGCAACATCTTTCTTCTTCTTCTTCTTCTTCTTCTTCTTCTTCTTCTTCTTCTTCTTCTTCTTCTTCTCCTCCTCCTCCTCCTCCTCCTCCTTCTTCTTCTTCTTCTTCTTCTTCTTCTTCTTCTTCTTCTTCTTCTTCTACATCACATACCGCATATATTTTAAGCGACAAAAAGAAAATCTGGTAAACAGTTTGGTAACAGCATAGCTTGTTATTTTGGAAAGAGGATTCTATATGTCCTGTGGCTTTCGATTATTAAAATTACCAAAAATGTGCAAAGATATTTATTGATTTATGATGAAAAGGATTTTCATGTCAATGATTACTTTAGAAAGCTACATCAATACACCAAATACGATATCATTTCGAAAAAATATTGAAGAATTTGACAAGTGGCAACCAAACATAAAAGATCCGGAACAAGATCGGGAGTGTACGGACTGTCAAGTAGATAGTTACCAGTATAGAATTTTGAGAAGCAGTATTTTCTAGGGTGTGACAAGTAGTTTAGAAGGGTGTGTTTCAGTAGTCTGCTTCAATTTGAAATAAAAATAACTGTTGACAGATCATATTCTTAAGAGTGTACTAACAATATACTAAAATTACAATAAATTATGGCATTTTTACAGTTTCTTCTACAAAGTCTGGCAATCTCTAGAATGCACCTCATGTTTCTAAATTATACCAGTTGAGATTCTATGAAATAGACTTCACTGAGTTTAAGCAACGGTGAAAAATAAACGTTGTCATACTAAAACGTTATGAGTATGACTGTATGGAGAGAAGTGACATTTCTCATTAATGATAACACCTGCTGTGCATTAACAATAATCTTTAGGAATTATATTATAAAGTTGTAGTGTATTGTCAACTTAATGTGACAATCCCAAGAAGGGACCACACTACTGCCGTTTAGCCCTAGGAAGCTGGACGGCTTCCTGTCGGCCTTGACACAATTACTGTGTCCTTAAGTTTGCGAGGGGAAGACAAGCTCCACCAAAGCT
>NC_068988.1:9986774-9987441 GCF_001194135.2 Octopus bimaculoides
GGTGGTGATCTCTGTGGTGGTGGTGGTGGTTGTGGTGGTAGTGGTGGTACCGGTGGTGGTTGTAGTGGTGGTGGTTGTGGTGGTTGTGGTGGTGGTGGTGGTGGTGGTGATATTGATGTTTAAACTTATATTTGTTGAAAATGCCCAAGCATTACAAGAGTTGTCATAATAAATGTGATACGAAAGGTGGGCATGTCTGACATGCACACGCATATATTCACATGCAAACATGTACACACATATATGTATACGTATAAGAGACAAAGCGCACACACACCGCTGCCAGCTTAATTCTATTCGTCCTTAGTCGAAAGACATCTGTCGTTATGTCCTGTTTTTATTCTTACTGTATTTGTGTAACATTGTTCGTTTTTTCCCGTCCTTGTTTTTGTATACATTCGCTGCTTTCTTCCAAGGAATCTAATGCTCTTAGGTTAGTTTTTCCTTGGGGCTGGCCAGATTGGAGCAATATCGAGAATAACCAGCCGAAATTGCAAAGATAATCTGGATCTCGACTGAAGAGAGAAAACTCTGAATGACATGTCTGTGTTTTCTTTGTATCGTCCATCTGGATGTTTTGTCCCTTTCTTGTATCACCTAACTGTCTGGATATTTTTGCGTTCTTGTCCCATTCTGTATTATATATATAAATAAATAAATATATATA
>NC_068988.1:9987931-9989298 GCF_001194135.2 Octopus bimaculoides
ATTTTGATTTGAAGAGATTTATAAATAATGTTGAAAGAGGAATGGAGAATGAAAGTAAGAAAGAGATTAACGAATTTGTGAGCCAAATGGGATTCGATGAAAATAAGTCATACGAAGTAAAATAATCCAGAGAAATAGTGAACGAAACACAAGATATAAACTGATTTCTCCGAAGGGGCAGATATGGATGTGTGGTAGGAAGTTCGCTTCCCAACCATATGCTCCTAGGTTCACTCCTCCTGCAGCTTGTGCGAGTCTTCTTCTATAGCCATGGGCCGGCTAAACGCACACACACACACACACACACACACACACACACACACACACACACATAAAACGTGTATGTGTGTGTATATGTGATTATACAACACCTTTGTAGGTGTAGGTGACTATACAACATCTTTCTTCACCATGCTATGCACGTAGGCAATGCCAAAGTAGATTTTTAAGACTTATAAATCGCTATTGTCATCGTTACGTCGCCTGTGAATCACAAGACACTGGGAGAAGGCTTGAGCATACACAACCGAATCCTAGTGAAGGCAACAAGCAAAATGATGACACCACTCGGATTAATCTTGCATATTACAAAACGCAATGAGTGTACCTTTGGTCAAGCTTGGAGGGAAAGAAGAGTAATAAACTGACGCAGTGGGAGTGGGTGTCGCTAACAGATGCTAAAGCAGACGACAGCGTTTATAGGGTTTACTCCGAAGACCCCGCTATTTTAATCAAAATAAACACTAAATTTTTATCGTAAATTGCATTTTCATTTCATCAGTTTCTCTCTATCCCTCTCTCCCATTTTCTCTGTCTGCCTGTCTCTCCCTCCTCTCTCTCTCTCACACACACAATTATATATATGAAATTATATATTAAACACATTTGTTTTCAAAATATTATCGCTCAGATAACGTATATATAAATGTTATGTGCAGGATAAAGATAGATAATGTATTGTTGCGTGATAAGAAATTCAACAAACAGGTACTCCATCAGGTGAGAAATAAATATTATCTATTTAAAGGAGACTAAACATGTATTAAAGCGCTATTAATAGTTTCGATGTTGAGAAATACTCAAGCATATTCTTCAGGACCTTAGGTAGTGGGTAGCGATTTTCTTCACTACTTCAGGGAGTGACGACCCTGGATGACACGATCCACAGGCTCAGCTGGCTCCGGCTGACAGTTCCCGGTATGGGCCCTTATCCAGGTTTACGGAAAGGAGACAACCATCAAAGAAATCCGGAGTGGAGCCTCGTGGGCAGTTTAGTGTTCGACTCGACACTCTTCCGACAGCTCCTGCAACCAAGCTGGTGCCAAACATAATGCTCTGCACTCCTTTGGACTAGGTCAGTAAGGTCG
>NC_068988.1:9989308-9989893 GCF_001194135.2 Octopus bimaculoides
TGCCAAACATAATGCTCTGCACTCCTTTGGACTAGGTCAGTAAGGTCGAGAGAGGAATCCTGACGATTGGGCTACCCAGGATTTTCTTACATGTAGCCTAGTCCTGCGCAAAACTGGAGAGGACATGAAATGTAAAAACCAGACTGGATTAGTTTATGCGCAACTCCATTGTCTTCCGGGACAAAAGGATACCAACAACTCTTCAGGCTCAAACCACATATGAAACTATTAGTAGCGCTTTAATACATAAACAACACTCTTTAACTAATTAGTATATATATATGTGTGTGTGTGTGTGTGTGTGTGTGTGTGTACTTTCACTTTTCCTTTTCGATTTTGTCTTTTTTCTATGTTTTCCCTTTCTATTATAAAACCTTATCTCATTTTCCAAGTAAAGGATAATATATTTTACTAACTTCATTGATCTAAAATACGTAAATAAACATACGTGCACGCGCACACATTCAAACACTCACACACGCATACGTATGCATCTGCATATATTCGGCCGCATGGCTGTAGCATGTAAAAGTGTAAAAGAGTAAATATATTATGCATATAAATGTATATAAATGTATATATATA
>NC_068988.1:9989943-9991267 GCF_001194135.2 Octopus bimaculoides
ATATATATATATATGTATGTATGTATGTATATATATATGCAGATAGATAGATAAATAGGCAGATACATATATGCATATATATATATATATATACATACACACACATGTGCATATATGTGTATACTTTTATGTATGTATTTATATGCACATATATATGGATGTATATGTACATATGTGTGCTTGTGTGTGTGTGTGTAAGTGCATGCGCGCATGTGTGTGAGTGTGTGGGTGTGAGTGCGTGCATGTGTGTATACACATACTTTCATTATAGGGGTGATATTTTGAACCGAGGCCTTACAATCATATCTGTGTTATCAAGTGCTTCAAGTCTGTGTATGTACATATATTTACTTGCTTGCAGACTTTTATTAATTATTTTCTATTATAAATAAAACCTATTGCGTTTTTGACGATACGGGAATGCTAGAACATAATACCATAAAAATGTCTCATCTCAGAATACACAGAATTGTATACATACATATACTTTTTGAATGATGCTTGAAACAAATTGGGCGCAGAATTGATATGCGTTGATTGAATAAAAATATATACATACACTTGACATGGTACTTCTATTTAAGACAAACAACAAAGGATTGTTTGTATTCGTAACTACATACGTACCTAGGTATCTATGAATGACTGAATGAATTGTACTGTCAGACCAGACAGACGGACCGAGAATCCGAGACAAAGTGTAGGTGGCTTCTATGAGGAAAGATATATATTCTGACAACACATCACATTATAGACCGTGTAAGAATATATCTACAGTGTTCAATCAGCGTATTAATCCTCATTACCTCAAACCAAAATATTTCATAGATTGTTCTCATTGATGTAACTAAATAACCTACTGTTTATGTATACATAGGAACTTTATGTGTGAATCTAGATTGAGTTTTCGATTCGTATATAACAGTGACTCACTGTCTTGCAGTACACTTCACGCTTCTTACGTTTTGCTTTTACTCTTATATATTCCTTAAACACTAATGACATTTCTTTAACATTGGTTGCCTTAAACTAATGTTGTTTTCTGATATATATTCTTACTATGAATCTATTTATATATTAGAGTGAGCAAAACTAAAATTTTTTTCTACTCTAGGCACAAGTCCCGAAATTTTGTGGGAGGGAGCCAGCCGATTACATCGACCCCAGTACGCAACTGGTACTTAATTTATCGAGCCCGAAGGGATGAAAGGCAAAGTCGATCTCGGCGGATTTTGAACTCAGAAAGTAGACAGACGAAATACCGCTATGCATTTCGTCCGGTGCCTGTGAATACATACATAATACATACATATATATATATATA
>NC_068988.1:9991440-9995875 GCF_001194135.2 Octopus bimaculoides
ATATATATATATATATATATATATATACATATGTGTAGAGAGAGAGAGAGAGAGACAGACAGACAGACAAGCAGAAAGATAGATAGATATATTTATGTGTGTATGTGTATATATACATACATACATACATACACACATACATGTCCTTGATTTCCTTTTAACAAACAAATTAGTTGAATTAGTGAAAAAGAAGCTAAAATTATGATAGCGTTCCTAGTAATTACTCCTATAAATACTAATCGCACCATTACAAGCAAAGACTTAGCCATCTACTTACTTCGTAAGTTATTTAATCAAATTAAAATCATGGCTAGTCCATTAACGCTGTAGTACACTTCCGTTAATTTATTAGCAATATTCAGAACTTGGTCCACTAATTTGGCATCCTGTGGCGTCGCTCTGTAGTTGCTCTTATTTTCTTTGTTAGTGTGCTTGTAAGCGATAACTATAATGCTATAATATATCAATTATGCGTTTCTAAACTCTGCTCCAGAAGTAAAATAAAAATGCATTGTTGTCTATATTACTATTGACTGCGAATATTGTGGAGCACTTAATAGATAATATTAAATCATGGAAACAATGTATTTCATCTTTATATGATGCATAATTCCATGATGTAATATATAAATTGCGACCCATTTAATAAAGTTTATGCTTACATCTCAAGCAGTAATGTTTTTCGTTACGTAAGAAATATAACTGATGCAGAATATTAATTCATTATATACATCTCATCACTTTACATATCATCACCACATATAATAATGTTTGTTCAGTGCGTGTATGTGTGTGCGGGGGTGGGGGTGCAGAGTAGAGGAAGAATTTCAAGAATTCTAGTTAATTCAGTCTGTTTTAGACAGTAGGTCAGAAACGTCTCTGCTGTATTCGAATCTTTAGTAATTGGACGGAAATAAGCATTAATATTAATGATTTATAGATACATGGTATTTTGTTATGAACCATATTATACTATAAGGTATATTAAATGTTTTTATAAGATAATACCACGTTCTACTGGGTTAGCAGTGCGGTGCGATATTATATTATTTGGTAAAGTTTTTTTTTTATTTCTACAGATATTCTATAGATATTATAGGTAGCATTCATTTTTGCTACCGCGTTTCGTATACCAGACGTCAGATGTAAACAAACAATGAGATCGAAAAGTAAAAATGGGTAACGTGCGTATATGCATATTTCGGGTGTTTTTGTCCCTTCGTCAGCACCTATTTAATTTATTAATCATCCTCGAACAGATTGCTGAAATAGCCACTAAATACAGCGCTGCTAGATACAGGAGGAAAGAGTTAGAGAAAGTTGTGGCGCGAGAGTCAGCAGAAGTTCGCCATAATCCCTTCTGTCGGAGCCACGTGGATCTTCGCTGTTTCGCTCATGAACACACACATCGTCCGGTCTGCGATTCGAACTCGCAACCCTTCGACTGCGAGTCCGCTGCTCTAACGACTAGTTCATGTACCTGAACTTCAATATTTACTCCCTATACACACACACACACATATATATAGACATATATATATATACATATTATACATATACATATATATTATATATACATATAAGCATACATACATGTTATATATATGTTTGTATGTGTGTATATATATATATATATATGTCTGTCTGTGTGTGTGTGTATATATATACATCATCTCAGTATTAATGAATATTCTCTAGAGGAAAATGAAGTACGTTTTCTAGTATGTGCAATTGTTAGTGAGTGAGTATGTGCATTTGTGTGCGTGTGAGTTTGTATGTGAGTGTGTTTGTGTGTGTGCCTGTCTGTTTGTGTGGATGTCAGTGTGTGTGCGTGCGCGTGTGTGTGTATTTCTTAGACCAGTATTTAGGCTAATTAAGAAATGTTAAACCTCATAGTTGTTTATGTTCATCACAGGGCTATCCTTATGCATATCTGTCTTCCTGTGTTTGTTGTTACTGGCATTGTAATGGCTTGTCAAATATTCGAGATTATCAAGTGATAAATGAAAATTCTTGCCAAGAAAGTGTCAGAAAGACAATTTACTAAAGTGCATGGGTTTATGAATTTATTTACTACAAGTTCTTGAATTCGTTACATACTTTTTTCTACTTGTCATTGCATTAGTTGTTCATTACGATGTTTGAAAATGCTGCTTCCACTGTAAATATAATATCGCTGATAAATATCTTTGAAAAAAGAAGCACCGGACTTGATCAGCCTTTTAATTATTCTATTACTAGTACAGAAATGTGGAGGAGCAATGGCCTAGTGGTTAGGGCAGTGGACTCGCGGTCATAGGATCGCTGTTTCGATTCACAGACCGGGCGTTGTGAGTGTTTATTGAGCGAAAACACCTAAAGCTCCACGAGGCTCCAGCAGGGGGTGGTTGCGAACCCTGCTGTACTCTTTCACCACAACTTTCTCTCACTCTTTCTTCCTGTTTCTGTTGTGCCTGTAATTCAAAGGGTCAGCCTTATCACACTGTGTCACGCTGAATATGCCCGAGAACTACGTTAAGGGTACACGTGTCTGTGGAGTGCTCAGCCACTTGCACGTTAATTTCATGAGCAGGCTGTTCCGTTGATCGGATCAACTGGAACCTTCGACGTCGTAAGCGACGAAGTGCCAACAACAACAACAACAGTACAGAAATACGACATTGAATATATCAGAGTTTTAGTTCTATACTATGATGAGTTTTCCGAAAAGCTGCTTGCAATTTCTAGTAACTAAATTGTCACCTTGGAGACATGGTAATAAGTGAAGTTTTATCCATTATTCCTAGGTGGATCTTGCACTAAATTTTTCTACACGTGTTTTGTTTTTAAAAACAATTTTGAAGTGATTGAGGTTGATGTGGTAGCAAATTTTCTACATGTTGTTTGTCCATGTAATGGCTTTGTTATCAGCAGAAATTGAAGTATGGAAACGTGTGTATAAGTTATGAATGAGGCAGTGGGTAAATATTATCAGATTTGCTCGTGGAGTCCTTGTTGTATTAAAAAAGTGTGTTGTGAAAATAACTGCATATGTTGCGCTGTAGGATGATTCTTATAAACATAGTCTTGAAAATTTATGGGAATTTGCTTCATGGATATAGATGAACCGTTGCTGCGTCGGTAAAAAAATTTATCTATGGGGTGTATTGAAGAAAAAAAACTTGACGAAATGTGGATACTGGGTGTCTACATCTCTAAGTTATTATTTTTTTAATATGGAATAAGTGACAGAAAGAGTATAGGGTAATTTCCATGACGAGTGAATTAGCTAACATCTTGGACAATGATCGCCTTCATAGTAAAGTTGACAGGAGGGTTATAAATGACCTATTGTCTTTCTTTTCTTTTTTTTTTTACTATCAACTTTATGCTGACGAAGAAATAATTCTGAAATGTTAGATATTCTATATCGCATGGCAATTTCACATACACCTTCAGTCAATTTTTCCAAATGTGCACGAGTTAAGCAAAAATTGGAAGAGCTAAAACCTTCGGCACTTTCAGAAAAATATAAAAATGTATTTTGTAAACCGGTGAATGAACCATTAATGACTTATTAATTATATTGTTGTAAACGCTGAGTCGACAGAACGATCGGTTTAAGTAGTTTATATTTATGCAAAACGTTATTAATTTAGAAAATTTTACTGGAGCCGAGCGCTTTAGATTAAGTGCTAAATTTAGGACGAATTTTGACCCCAAAGTAATTTCGATATTACTTGACGAATGTTAAATTCAAATATTTGGATAGTATTTCTGTAAAATACAAAAAACGGTAGAATATCCCGTTTCTTTTCCTTGACATTTAAGAAATAACGCCAAAAGCATCTTATAAAAGATTTATGGAACTAAGGCAGCCAGACTGGCATACCCAAAAACACATTAGAAAATTGTGCATGAGTATGGGTGTGTGCATGTGTGCGAATATTCTTATATGTAAGTCTTTATGAATTTGTGTTTGTGAGAATGTGTGTATATGCATTAGTGTATTTCTATACATTTATGATTGTGTGTTTGTGTGTCAGTGTGTTGTTTGGTGTGCGTATGTATGTACATAGGTAAGTGTATTTAGATTGCTTAATGAGTATGTGTTTGTGTGCGTCAGCATTTTTATTAGTTTGAGCATATACTCTTTTACTCTTTTACTTGTTTCAGTCTTTTGACTGTGGCCATGCTGGAGCACCGCCTTTTAGTCGAGCAAATCGACCCCAGGACTTATTCTTTAGAAGCCTAGTACTTATTCTATCGATCTCTTTTGCCGAACCGCTAGGTTACGGGGACATAAACACACCAGCATCGGTTGTCAAGCGATGTTGGGGGGACAAACACACACATACAAACATACACACACACATACATATATATATACATATATACGACGGGCTTCTTTCAGTTTCTGTCTACCAAATCCACTCACAAGGCTTTGGTCGGCCCG
>NC_068988.1:9996948-9999573 GCF_001194135.2 Octopus bimaculoides
CACACACACACACACACACACGCACGCACGCACGCAAATACTGAGGGCATGCACGCATAGATACACGCATACAAACATACGTAGGAGAAGCAAAACTTTATTCAAAACGATACTTAACTGAAACAACAGTATCACCACAATACTCCCTCGGGTACAGAGATACAGATGCAAACACCCTATTCATTCGCATACACACACGCATACCTATATACGCTCGCGCGTGGGAGCATGCACACACACGCACAAACACACACACACACACGCACGCATACACACACACACAAACACACACACAATCACATGCATAAAACATCTACGCATAAATACACGAGAAATTATCTTTAATACAGAACTGTTAATTTTCATCAATTATTTATTCACTCTCTCTCTTTTTTACTCTTTTACTTGTTTCAGTCTTTTGACTGTGGCCATGCTGGAGCACCGCCTTTAGTCGAGCAAATCGACCCCAGGACTTATTCTTTGGAAGCCTAGTACTTATTCTTTCGGTCTCTTTTGCCGAACCGCTAAGTTACAGGGACATAAACACAACAGCATCGGTTGTCAAGCGATGTTGGGGGGGACAAACACAGACATACAAACACATACACACATACATATATATATACATATATACGACAGGCTTCTTTCAGTTTCCGTCTACCAAATCCACTCACAAGGCATTGGTCGGCCCGAGGCTATAGTAGAAGACACTTGCCCAAGATGCCACGCAGTGGGACTGAACCCGGGACCATGTGGTTGGTAAGCAAGCTACTTACCACACAGCCACTCCTACGCCTGTAGAATTAATTTCGAATTTTGACACAAAGCCAGCAATTTGACGATGTACGTCGATTATTTCAACCCCAGTGTTCAAATAGCACGTATTTTATTGATTCCGGAAGGATGAAAGGTAAATCAACTTCGGCGCAGAACTTGAATAGGGACGATATGACGCGAAACATTTTTACGGCCTGCTAACGATTCTGACAGCTCATCGGCTCAAAGAAAACACTTTAATAACTGGTACTTATCTTATCGACTTCGAAATGGATGAAAGGCGAAATCGAATACAGTGGAACTTGAGCTCAGAACACAAAAACGGACGATAAGAATTTTGCCCGGCGTGCTAACGATTCTTCCAGCTCACCGCCTTTAAAAGAACTGCGCAGCTCTTCGGATAATTGAACCTGCGTACCGACATTAGGTTACCAAATGTTGTTCCATTCCTACAAAAGTATCGCGTTTAAAAACACCATGATATTAAGAGAAACGAAAGCTATGGGCTGGCAGAATCGTTAGCACACCGGGCAAAATGCTTAGGATCTGAGTTCAAATTTCACCGTGGTCGACATTTCCTCTCATCTCCTTCGAGATCGATAAAATAATTATCAGTTGAGCATTAGGGTCGATATAAACAATTTACTCTCTTGTCCAAACTTGCTGGCCTTGTGCCAAACTTTGAAACCAATATTAAGAGAAACAAACACGGCGTGATGACGGCGAGATGGCAGAAACGTTAGCACGCCGGACGAAATTCTTAGCGGTATTTCGTCTGCCGTTACGTTCTGAGTTCAAATTCCGCCGAGGTCGACTTTACCTTTCATCCTTTCGGAGTCGATTAATGAAGTACCAGTTACCCACTGGGGTGGATGTAATCGACTTAATCCCTTTGTCTGTCTTTGTTTGTCCCCTCTATGTTTAGCCCCTTGTGGGCAATAATGAAATAAGAATCGTTAGCACGCCGGGAAAAATACCTAGCGGTATTTCGTCTGCCTTTACCTACTGAGTTCAAATGCTGCCATGGTTGACATTGTCTATCCCCTTTTAGGGGACGATAAAATTAGTACCAGCTGAGTACTGGGGCTGATGTAATCGACCTGCTACCTTCTCCGAAATTACTGGTCTTGCGCTAAAATCTGGAACTAATCTTAGAGAAATAAACATCATCGTAGTTATTGTCGATGTTGTTGTTGTGAAATAGTTTTATGTTAATGAAGCTGCTGCTGCTGTTGTTGTTGTTGTTGGTATGTCTTTTGATGATGTTCTTGTTAATGCCAGCGTTGTGGATTATGTTATTCGTGTCGGTTGTTGCAGCTGTTCTTCCTATTGTTCATTTGCAGGTCAATCCTGACTAGGTTACTTCGTGTTCAAACGTACTTCATCCATGTCCACCCCATCTATTCCCTAATTACCAGTGACCACATCATTCCATGCGTTCTTGCTTTTAATAATATAAAAGCGAAATATGATTTGAAGGAGATATTGCTGCTATTTCTAGCAGGTCGTGTGGTCAGAAAATCCTTCCATTTACACCAAGTATCGTATGCTGTAAGGGTGGAGACATCTACTTTTACAATTCCCAAGAGAATTCAAGATGTAAGAAAAACCCAGAGTTTTAGTGCATTCGTCACATGTCTGAAAAACAACAAAATAAACAGAAACAAAAAACAATCAGTTTTCTTTATTCATATTCAAACGCGGCTATTTTTATTTATTTCTTAATATTTATAATATTTATGTACTACTATTTATTGATAATTTAAAAATTTTTTTTTTTTTTTAAGTTTCAGCTTAGAGCTGCGGCCATGCTGATGCACCACCGTGAAATTAATATTTACTATCCTC
>NC_068988.1:9999989-10002320 GCF_001194135.2 Octopus bimaculoides
CTTCCCACAAATTTCAGGTTTTATACCTACAGTAGAAAGGATTATTATTATCATTACAATAATTATTATTCAAGGCGGCGAGCTGGCGGAATCGGTAGCACGCTGGACGAAATTCTTAGCAAAATTTCGCACCTCGTTACGTTCTGAGTTCAAATACCGCCGGGGTCAGCTTTGCCATTTATTCTTTCGGGATCGATAAAATAAGTACCAGTTGAAACACTGGGTCGATGTAATCGACTAGTGCCCTCCCCTGATATTTAAGGCGTTCTGGGCTGTTGTCATTAGTTTTTTTCTTCTTTTTATCGCAAGTTTTCCAGGAGTTCTTGGAGAATTTGTATGCGTAGCGCGCTTGCTACCTGCAGCCTACGGCACCATGTCATCCGTTCTGTTCAGCTATCCAATACTTTCCTGATTATTCTGGCTGTACCATGGAGGCAAACCTTTTGTAATAGTTCTCCTGGACACTCTATTCCAATTTCCTTTATATTCTCCTTGATGCCTTCTTGTACTTTTCCTAAGGACCCAACAATAATTGGCACTACCTTCACTTTCTTCATTTTCCATTTTCCATTTCGTACTTAAGACGGTTGTATCTATCTATCTATCTATCTTTTCGCCTTCCTACTTGACTATTCGTGGGTCGGAGGGGCATGCAAGTTAACTATATAGCATATGTTGTGCACCAGGTCCGTTCTATTATGCTCTACCACCTGATCTATTTGGATATTGCTGTTGTTGTTTCTGTTATTGTTGTTGTTGTTGTTATTTCGTTAGTGCATGCTAATTTAGTTAGCGGGTATTTTATCTCGATATCTGGCGACAGCGAGTCTCCGCCAAAACCTCAAGAATCTGCTTCAGGATTCTTACTTTTCTGCTTGTCCACAATGCAAGTTTCAATACCCAATTCATTTGAGTCTTTTAAGCAGAGTTTTGGGCGTTGTGCCAAGCGGACTAATTACGAGAGGAATAGTTGTTGGCTTAGTGTTTCGAATTCTCCTGAGTTCTCTGGCCAGATCCTAGTATTCATCAATTTTTTCAGTTTCCTTTGTATTGAGTCTACTTTTAAAACCTTCTTTAACAGTTAGTTATGAAAAGCTGTGCTGATTATAAGTTTATTAACAGGAAATATGTGTGTGTTGACAATTCGTTTATATGTAGTTATAAACACACAGACACACACACACACACACACACACACACACACACACACACACACACACACACACACACACACAGAGACACACACACACACACATATGTGTGTGTGTGCGTGTGTGCGCGTATTTGGTGTCTATAATTGCATGTAAACAAATTGTCGACACACACTTTATTGACGCAATGGACATATGGCCGCTGTTGAACGAAGTAAAAGAATATATATGTATATAGAACGTTTCTCTCTGAGGCACAAATCCAGGGCAAGGATGTTTATGGAAGACCAGCAGTCGCCCATGCATACCAGCCTCTCCTCTCCTCGTCAGAGATGTTATCCAAGGGAAAGGCAAAGACAGGTATATCTTGGCACCAGTGACATTGCAACTCATTGCTACAGCTGAGTGAACTGGGGCAACGTGAAATAAAGTGTCTTGCTCAAGACTAGAACACATAGCTTGGTCTGGGATTCGAACACAAAATCTCATCATTGTAAGCCCAACGCCTTAACCACTGAGCCATGCGCTTTTACTTGCGTATATATCATACAAATATGTATACACACACATGTGTGGATATGTATGTATATTTGTACATATGTGTATCTACTTATAAATTATAAACGCGTATATACATACATGTGTGAGTGTTTATGTATGTATGTGTAAGCATAAACGCATTCATATAGACACAAACACACACACACACACATACAGACACAAATGATGAAATGCTTTTAGGAATTTCGTCAGACAAATAAAACGCTATAGAAGTTTCAAGTTTCAAGTAAATATCTATGTATGCAAACACAGTCACACAGACACATGTTTATATATATATATATATATATAGGTGTGTGTCAGATAGAGAAAGAGAGAGAGAGTGAGTGAGTGAGAGAGAGAGAGAGAGAGAGAGAGAGAGTGTATGTGTGTGTGTGTGTGTGTGTTTGTGTGTGTGTGTTTGTAATTTTGTTCTGTATCGGTAAAAGTTGCTACTTGTACAGATTCGTATATTTTCAATCTTCGTCTTAGAATGAATACCATTGTTGAGTAGTGCCAAGGTGAAGAATTTCATGCACTATGTCTTTAAACTGCTTATCACTTTGCTTAGATACACACACACACACACACACACACACACACACACAATCACACAATCACACACACACACACACACACT
>NC_068988.1:10002330-10004830 GCF_001194135.2 Octopus bimaculoides
TTATCACTTCGCTTAGATACACGCATACGTACACACACACACACACACACACACACACACACACACACAAACACACCCACATACCCTCAGGCAGACATACATGCATACGTAGTATAAATAGTTAAAATTCTTTAAGACGATACCAATGCTATTGTAAGAACTATCGACAACATAAAGTTAAATACATGGAAAACATAATGAATTCGGTGCACAAAGGATCTCTATTGTACATTAATATGCTTATACAATTTTTCTGTTTTCTTTTTTCTGACGTGCTGTAATCGTCATCACATTTTCTCATATATAATCTCTAAGCTAAAATTATATATGAGTTATCCCCCGTGAAATGTATGCAACGTATAGCATTTAGTCTGCTAGAGTATCGTCCCTTCGCAATAGCAGTGTTGCTTGAATCTAGTAACGCACACCGTTTTATATTAATTTAAACGATATTGTTTTCGTAATTGCTTGTGTGTGAGATCGTTGCTCGTTTTAAACATTTCTAGTCATTTAGAAAAGTAAACCCGTTGTTTATATTTTTGACCTTGAAATCCTCTTCGTTAAAATTCTTCATAAATGGACGAATTAACCGTAAATATTTCGGGAATAACAAAAATGAATAAAAAATGACTAATAATATTTTCTGATTATTAGTAAGTACAAGATACACCAATGGTTATATTCTAGTAGTAGTAGTAGGACATTCACAGCGAACTATAATCTACATTGTAAAGCCGAAATACTTCCGCAAACGCATAGCTCTGTGTAGATAATAATATTTTTGCAGTATATATCTGTTTATAATCTTTTCTACTCTAGGCTCATGGCCCGAAATTTTTGGGGAGGTGACCAGTCAATATATATTGTGTTAGCAGCGTTGTATCTGTAGTAAGTAGACAGATATGAGAGGACATTCTTTACGAATCGAAAGTGACATTAAAACGGTTGCGGCGGGGATTATTTTCTCAGCACATCGAGCAGATGTCGCTATACAATAACGCGATCCAGTTTCTGAAAGAAAAAGGTAATAGCAGCTGCCTAGATACATCGACTGTATGTGAAGCTTTAGATTGTTCAATCGATTAAAAGCCCCAGTGAAACTAGTTACATTACCTGTCCTCTCCATGTTGGAGAGCTGTGTACGCGAATACAAAAAAACTACTTCCGAGGGTGTGCTGAAAAGTTCCTGGCTTTAAGGGTATCACGAAATGCCTAGTTGGAGGCCCAACCTTCCGAGTTCTTTTACAAGGTGTAGGAAAACAGAAGAACCACCGCAATAAGCGTTTGAATCTGAGGAAGGGAATATGTTGAATAAAACCATAATTAATTGATCCTCCTGTATTTTCTTTTACCGAAAACCACGTACTTTTTCAGCACCCTCTCCTATATATACCGTAGAGCAATTATTGTTGTTACAACCGAACTATTGTATATGACTTGGTATATTTATGAAATATAAAGCGGTGAGCTGTCAGAAACGTTAGCACACCGGGCGAAATGCTTATCACTATTTCGTCTTTCTTTACGTTCTGAATTCAAATTTCGCCGAGGTCAACTTTGCATTTCATCCTTTTGTGGTCAATAAATTAAGTACCAGTTGCGATCTGGGGGTCGATCTAATCGACTGCCCCCTCCCCCAAATTTCGGGCCTTGTGACTAGAGTAGAAAAGAATATTTATGAAATATGCAACGCGGTGGGCTTGGAAAAATCGCTACCACGCCGTGAAAATGCTACGCGGCAAATTGTGCGTCTTCACGTATTCGGTACAAATGCCGCCGAGGTCTGCCTTGTCTTTCGCTGTCGATTAAATAATAGATACCAGTTGAATTCTGGGGTCGATGAATTCAACTTACTTCCATCCCCCGAAATTACTAGCCATGTACCAAAATTTGGAACCAGTATTAAAAGTTAACCATCACCGTTTTCCTGGCATTTGGGGCTTTCATTCTGTCTGTCTGTCCCACGTCTTCTCTTCTCCGGCTCTTCCATTTCTTCCTTGTACCAAAATTTGCAACCACAATTTTGAGACATTAGGGAAGAATATTAACGCAAAATACTCTCGCCGAAGGTGATGGAACTTAATAAAAAACACATCAAACTATGTTGTTTGCCATAACTATATGAATGCCATTGCTGCTGCTGCTACTGCTGCTGCTGTTCGTAACAGTACTCCTAATTCAACTACTGCTACTGATTATGGCGATGATGATAACGATGATGATGATGGTGATGACGACGACAACGACGATGATAATTATTGTTGAATAATATTAATTCTGTTTCTTTGAATATAGCCATTTCAGATGATTTTCACGTAGTTTTAAAATGTTTTCGGCTGTTTCTTTATTCTTTTTTTTTTTTTTTTTTTTTTTATTTTGATAAAAAATTTAATCCAACTTTCCACAGATAACATAGTTTATCGTTACGGAAGCCTTAAAGAGTATGTTGCCATCAACAAAGTTCGAACATGGAAACTACGATTTTTAGACTAAAATCTCT
>NC_068988.1:10007330-10012079 GCF_001194135.2 Octopus bimaculoides
CACACCGTCTCATGAGTCACATGTATTTTTTGTATGATGACATTGGCTTAAAAAGGTTTTGAATAGAGGCAGAAATAAAAAGACGTATTTATAGAGAAAAATATTTGACGACAAACCTAGGATACATTACAATATTCGACATCTGTTGCAAGGCTGTGAGCTGGCAGAATCGTTAGCACGTCGAGTGAAATGCTTAGCGCTATTTCATCTGTCTTTACGTTCTGAGTACAAATTCCGCCAAGGTCGAAATTGCCTTTCATCCATTTATCGGAGTCGATAAATTAAGTACCAGTTGTGTACTGAAGGTTGATCTAATCAACTGACCCCCTCCCCCAAAATTTCTGTCCTTGTGCCTAGAGTACAAAAGAATATTGAACATCTCTTGTACATTCGTACTTGTTGAGTATTAAGACAAAGAAGAATACGAATTAGAGCAATGCATGTTGTGTGTTAATAAGGGAAGTGGGGAAAGCGGAAAGCTGGCCGATTCGTTAAGGCGCCGGAGAAAATGTTTTGTGACATTTTCCCGGCTCTTTACGCACTGAGATCGAATCCTGCCGTGATTAACATTTTCATTCACCCTTTTAGTGTCGATAAAAAACAATACCGGGGTTGAAGTAGTCAAACTAACCCCTCCCCTCCCCTCAAAATACTGGCCGTGTGCCAAAATTGGAAATAACTAATGGATATCAGGTAAAAGTTTTTCATCGTGTCATACATGACATGTGTAAAATCCCCATTTGTGTAGACTTGCTTTTTAAGGTTCCTGATCAAAAGTGTATTTTCTTGTTTGACTGTAGATTCTCATATAGTTTGCTTGTAATATACTAACACAACAAGAGCTCTCAGACAGCGCAAACTTCCGTCAAGGCAACACCAACGTCCTCACAACGATTAGACTGAGAGGATTTGAAAACTGAAAATATCTGAAATAAACTCGGCTGCTCTCATAAACGAGAATACTAACAATGAACCCGACCGTTCTCAAAAATGGTGTAAAAAATTCGGAAATTCGGTACGAGATTTATTATAATTGTATTTTTATAAATATACTTAAATATACATATATGGAATATACTAGTCTATTGTTTTACAATTATTGAGTGCTTCATGATGACTATCAATCATGACAATGGCTAAGCATTCAACAGTCAATAGTAGAAGAATTGGAAATGACAGTAAAACCGTTCCAAATTTCAATCGATCTAAAAATTATGTTCAACCATAAAATTTCGCAAACGTATTGTAACACTGAAACGAGGAAGACGAATTCAATTCCCATATGCTCCAACTGGTTTTCCATTATTTCTGGATATTTAAGTATCTAATACGATATCGTGTATCAATATCATCTAATGGTTAAGTACGGTTACATAATAAAATTTCATCGCAATAATGTTATCATTGATGTATAAATTTAAACGATACCGTGTTGTAAATTAAACGGTATTGGTTGATAATCGCTTTCCGAAACACGTTGACTCTGACGCGCACTTTCACATGTATTTACGCAATGAGAGGGAGTAGTTAAGAATTTTCGAAGCGCATCGCACAAGGATCGCCATCTTGGGTTTAATACCGCAATCACATTCGTTACCACTTGATCGGTGTGGATTATGGGTTTAATGAAATGAAATCACTTTGTATTATTTTAATTTATGTTGCCATTACAGTAGAGCCATCAATTTAAATGCATGCTTCTGGAGAAATGATTTACTATTCTTCGGTGCCAATCTAATCTGTATTCAATTCATGTTAAAAACGATTATGCTTTTTAACTTTCGTTGTTGTTTGTGTATTTTCGTGAGTGAGATAGGAGGAGTTTGAGAGTGTGTGTGTGAGAGAGAGAGAGGTAGAAAGAGTACAAATTGAGCGTGACTAATATAGCGAACTTGGAAAAACAATTGCATCCATTAATATTTCAACGATTGCTTTCGTAAAAACGGTCAGCAAAAGTAAGAATAATGTGAAGTACATGTCGTTTTAATGTGCATTTTTACTATAAGAAAATGATACAGGTTCTTTTATTTCAGTGGACCGGGTACATAAATAACCATACTCCTCGATTCTTTTTATTCTTAAAGTGACTCTCTATGGAGCATTCATCTATCTGAAATCCAGTATTACATCGTGAATGTTGTGATTAAAAGTTACCTCATCAGCACTGATATATATTTTATTGATGTCAGTTGCTACCATATTTACCCAGTGTAATACCCTTGAAAACGTCGATAACTAATTTATTTCAAAGACACTAGTCCCGTCACATGACAGAATCAATCAAATTTCTTACTCGTGTTTTAATTTCATATAGAAACCGTTTTCTCTATTTGAGGATGTTTTCTCGGGTACCATAAAATATTTGAAAAATATGTTATTTTGTACGCCTATAAAGAGATGTTAGTACATACATCATACTAAAGTAGTTTATTCAATGTTGCTGTGTACAATTATAAATTTTCAGTGGTCAGAATTTGCAACACGGATCTGTTTTCAGTAGAATCTCGGTTGTTCGGAGAATTTTCTTCGAAATAATGAATATCATAGCAACCTAAGAATATTACCTTATAAAGCTTTACATGATTCAAGAAACTCTTCATATAAAGTGTTCTTCCCATTTGTGATGAGGAGGTGTGCATTCCACGGGAGATTTGACTGCTACTTCTAGCGTGTCTTAATAAGGACCACGTAGAGTGTCCCCTGTTGCTTTCCACTGGAAGAGATTTTGTTTCCGGTTCCATCGAAATGAATATTGAAGTACTGAAGACGATGTCCTCTCTCTCTTTCACTCAGATTCTTTCTCACTCTTTCTCCCCCTCTCTCTCCTTCTCTTTCTCCTTCTCTTTCTCCTTCCCCCCTCTCTCTTTTTCTTTCTTTCTCCTTTATGAAATCGGCAACGAAAGGATCGAAGAAAGAAATATTCGAATCCTGATTCAAGTGTATTTCCCATTTTGGGGAATCTGTACGTATTGTATCGAACCCGGAAGAATGCAAAGCAAAGTCGACATCGGCGCAAGTTCCACTCAGTACGTAAAAATAGAAGTAATCCAAATAACGATTTTGTCCGACACGGAAACATCCTGCGAGCTTGCCACCTCAATAATGGTTTGATATTTCGGCGCAAGGTCATAGTTTTTGAAGGGAGGGGGACGTCGATTACATCAGCAGTATTAATTGACTGGTATTCATTTTATTGACCACTAAGAGAGTGAAAGAGGTTGAAATTCCTTGGCGGAATTTCAACTCAGAATATAAAAACGGACGAAATGCCACTGCGCATTTTGTTCGGCTTGCTAACAATTCTGTCTTGTGAGAATCTATATAGTGAAATTGCACTGAATCTAGAGGCTCCGTTAGTCATCGTTCTGCTCACCAATAATACAGTGCCCTTATATTTTAATTGTAGATGGCTATTGAAAATATTCATCTAGAATTAAATTATAAGAGCAATGTCGACTTTGCCCTGCAGCATTTTGGGGTCTACAAAATAAGTTCTGTTTGAACCCCAAAATTTCAAATCAAGATAAAACTAATGTGAGTTGGTGAACCAGCAGAATCGTCAGCATGCAAAATGCTTCGCTACATTTCGTCCATCTTTACGCCCGGAGTTCAAATTCCACCGACGTCGAACTTTCCTTTCATCCATCCGGGGTTGATACAATGAGTACCAGCTGAGCCCCGAGATCATTGTCCTCGACTTACGCTATCACCTGAAACAGCTGGTCTTATGCCAAATTTGTTCTCCAATATATAAGTACTATCCATAGTTTAAATAATTTATATGGAAGAAAAATTGTCACCTGTCTAAGCTTCCAGTGACTTCTCAGACACCAACACGAAATTATCTGCTCCTTTGCGCGCTCGAACTCTTTACATATGGAGCGGTACTGTTTAAATTAAGATTTCTGTATTGAAGTATATATGTAAAGGAAATGAAAGAATTTTTGAATTTGCTGACTTCCAAAATGTGAGTCAAAGCAGACAATATTTCGTATCATTGATGTATTTAAGAATTGAATAAGTAACATGTGGTTGCTAATGGTGACTGAAAGCGCTAAATATTCTCAGACGTATGCAAATCACTTGATTTAATCTTTGTAAATTAAATAAGCCGAGAAATGATTCAAATTATAATTCATGCAACTTTGAGAGACTTATAGAAAACATGTTTTATATAAAAAAAAAAATGTGTTAAGGCATGTTTTGATGTGAAACTAGGATTCGTTTTATTGAGTGAACTGTACTGTAAAATGCTGTGAGTTGAAGATTTAACACTTATTTGAATTCTATTAACATTTCAAAGTGCATCTTTCACACATATTTTCATCTATAAATTTTGATGCTGTTAAATGCAGCATTATAAAATATGTTAATAATATTTTCATTGAAGAAACGTATCTTATTCTTCATCTATCATAATCTAAATAATAATCTTTAATAAGAAAGTCAGTAGTAGTTGTGTTTGCTCAACGGAAATTGGAGAAAACATTTTAAAAAACGAAAACAGATTTTCCTCCAAGTTATAGTAAGTATACTGATAATTAAAATGGAATTTCAACCTCGGTTTCCTTCCTTCTTATTCTAGCAAAATATGCTTCACTATGAAATATTAAAACATTAAAAATATGTATTGCATATGTATGATTACACACACACACACACACACACACACACACACACACACACACACACACACAAACATACACACATATATATATATATATACATATATAAATATAAATATGCATA
>NC_068988.1:10012089-10027528 GCF_001194135.2 Octopus bimaculoides
ACACACACACACACACACACAAACATACACACATATATATATATATATACACACACACATATATCCTATGTGAGTGTGTATATATGGGCATTTTGTATATATATATATATGATAAATAAAATGGGATTAAAAATGCTGGCAGATATGAATAAAATACTCAGGTTTGAAAGATCTTGGTTAACAATACCCAACACTCAAACAAGAGCAAATGTAAGTAGAATACACAGCTAAGTTAAATCCTTATGTATGAGACGTTGATCAAACTATTCTTTACAAAAATATCTAGATATTCAGATCGACAAAAAAACATACGTATAGAGAATATAACGTTTTATACCTACATATTCATATGCAAACACGCGCACGCGCACACACACACACACACACACACACACACACACACACACACACACACACACACACACACACACGCACGCACACACACACACAAACGCGCGTAGGATTAGATTCTGTAAAGCTGCTACCGCATTGTGAAAATATAACTTATGTCATGTGGGGCTATCTAATTTTGTCTGGTGTTTAAGGTACTTATATGCTTCGCATGAAATAATGTAATACGGGGTTAGTATCAAATAAACATTGGATGTGTATAAGGATTCATCAGGAAGCCGATAATTACGAGCGAGAACACCATAATTTAGTGCTGGTAGATATACTATTGTGTACAGGGGTCGGGGATAATCATTGCGTGAAACAAAAAACAAAATATGATGAATTTTGATCAGCTTTTGTCTAGTTCTACTATGTTGTAGCATAGATTATTTAATCCATTGTAATTTTGTTAGCATATAAAGATTTTATCGCAAGGATTGGTATTGTTGTGAAAATAGTTTGAATTTTATCAAATGAATGCAAGGTTTCTTCTTTTTATTTCGTAAATAATCTAACTATTTTGTGTCTGATGAATTCTAAAACTTTTTAGATATTATTTACGAAGTCAAAATTCATGGTGAAACACTACTTTCCAGAATATTAAGTAGAAATCCGTTCAATCTGTTGTAATGATTTCCATTTGCGTTCTCTGGCTCTTGAAGTTCTTAGACATTGAATAATAGGTGTGACAGCACCGTTTAGACTGAACCTTCATATATTGATTAGGAGCCGATGCCAATGTTATACCGTGCCATGAGACCAAACAATGCATTTCTTCTTTGTATTCAAACGCTATAAATTAAGAACAGATATCCAATTTTCCCCCCCCCATCCGTACAGGTGTCTCATCTGCCAGGGTTGTCAATTTCCACACAGATTCTTATATACAAAATGGTTCACAATCTGCTGTAATTTATTTTGGCTGAATTCATTTATGTTCGCAGCTCACACATTGCAACTCTACACGTTGGCAATGTGTGTCGTTGGTAGCTGATCATCACCGACTGTGAATTGTTTCTTCACAGATAGAATCTTCTTTAAAATTCTTCAGCCGTCTGAGAATATTGCTTCTATGTAACCCATTATTTGTTTGTAATGAATTGGAACAAGATGAAGCGGTGGTGAAGCGGGAAAATTAATCTACCAAAATGTGCAATTTGTACTTCCTACATCATATAATGAAGCAATTGTGCTGATATTGTAATACTTTGAATACAATTCTAGTGAAGATGTACAGAACCACTCAAGTGCACACAAACGCGCTCGCCAGGGCGGGAGCGCACGCACACACATGCATGCACACACACACACACACACACACACACAAACACACACATACGCACACACACATGCACATACACTGTAGAATCATATCTCTAAACGAGAGGTCTGCGTGTGAACGGTACATGTGCAAGAAACAAGCCAAATAAGAATGAAATAAACCAAAGGAATATCGAAGAAGCACCTTAGCTATCGTGATCCTGGTTGCCCTGAACAAATGAAAACGATGGAATGATCACTGCTGTAGCATCTTTTATCTTAGCTTGGTTCTATGGCAGCTGATCTGAGGCTAAACGACAGCAAATATGCTATATGATAGAAGAAACAATATAATTTATTGAAATATAGCCGAAATAAATTTGCCTTTCATCCGTTATGTAACAGTAATATAAGATCTATATTACCAAATAAACCTTGTCTAATATTGAAAAAAATGCGCCTCTTGTCGAAATCAATATAGATAACAACCAGCACGTGCTTAGTCGATCTGCTATAGATAGTGGTCAAAATTCCATCAAATTACACTCTAGCCCGAAAGAAGGAAAGGTCAAATTAGATACTTCATTTCAAGTATCCTGAATTCGATGTGAAATATGAAACATTTAGACCATGTTCCTCATCGATCTGCAGTTACTACATCTACATAATAAAAATATAGAAAAGTTACTTAAACATTATCGATTCCAGATCGATGAGAAATGCACCAAAGTCGAAAAATAACATGAGACTTTCACGCGGAAGACTTCAGTCTTAATTCGTTATATCAACCACCATGGCAGTGGGGCAAAGATTACTATTAGCCGTATTCTCAGAAAGATTTTCTACCTATTTTTGTATCATCTGTGTAGTGTGCGGCCAGCAAAAGTGATTGATGCAAACTATATGTAATCACAATTGGATTTTCACATCTCTCCACTTGTCAGGTATCAGTTTGACATAAAATAACATGAGGTAGCCATATAAACTCTGTTTGCAATTCTGCACAATTCTGTTTCTCTCTCCCAATCATCTGCATGTAAACGTTACGTATACTTTATACTATATCTTAACAAACTGTTATAATTTCTCGTTACCGTTCGTCATACAAACTGGCCGATGAGGCTAACGAAAGAAACTTTCAGAAACAGATTGTGAAGATTTTCTCGGCTTTAATAAAGAGCATGTTACTCTACCTTTGGTATTTGAGTACTATTCTTCCCATCTTGTTTTGCATTTATGTGCTTTCTGCTTTCAGTTGTTGAGTGTCCCACCCATGAGGAATCGATGCTGGATATGTCGAATAAATTGTCGTGATTAATAATAAATTCTCGTATATTCCATCTTCCGTCTTTTATTTGCCATGCATATATATATATATATATATATACGTTTGTACATATATGACAGATAGAGAGGGGACAGAGTGCGGATGAAAGAAATACTTATAAAGAGAGACAACCGGGAATGAGAAAGGAATTTGAGAGTGGTAATGGGTGAAAGAGTATTAGTAGAAGACGTCATGAATGTAAGTTAAATAAAGTGAATTAGATTTGGGTTTTGGAAAAGAAAACTAGAATGTTTCACGCCAACATTAACATATGCAAATACGAGAAAAATATGGTAGGAGTAGGAGAACGCGTGAAATTATTCGAGTAGATATAATCAAGGTAAGAATAAGAAAAATTCAAACAGTGAAACACAAAGATAATTTTAAACAAAGAACAGAATCGAAGAACTGTGTAAATTATAAATGTATAAAACAAAACGAAATATGTTATTTTAGAGACTGTGGGAATGGAAAAGTTTTACAAATTCCCTTAGGAATAGAAAGTTATATTTGTATAAGTTAAATCTTATAGAAAGTTCTTTTTTGTTTTCTTTAACGTCAGCAAAAATATAATTGCAGTAAAAAAATGTAAGAAGAAGACAAAACAATATTAACATCAGGTTTTAAAATTCTGAAAATTTTCCACGGGAATGAAAAAACAAAAATCTCTAATACAATTCATCGATAAAATATTTTATATATGTCATTTAGTTAACAACCAAAAAGAGATTAATAAATTGCGTCTTCAGTTTTGTAGAATGAAAATTCTTATGCCTCTACCAGCTCTCGAATAGTAAATATTTTAAGAACACAAATTTAGTTGAGAATGTTACAAATTTGGTTAGCTTTAAATGATTTTCGTTTTCCTTTTGTATTTTAATAAAAGAAGTAACGACGATGCAATAAATTCAGCTCATTTGAGACTACTTGTTTCCCTACAAACATTTTGTTTTTCTCTATGAAACCTAGTAACAAGTAAAATAACGTTTTACAGCAATGTATCTGAGTTAAAGACTTTTTGTTTCATTGAACATATCAAACATGATCGATGGGGTAGCTAGAATGAATAACAATAATATACTGGTCCTGTTTTATAAAATATTAATATTCCCTGATAAACTAAGCTTTTTGTCTATGAATTGAGAAACAAAATTATGCAAACTCATTCTAAAAAGATTCTTTTGAAAACCTAAATCATTTTACACAAAATGTTTTCCTGTTTTATCTAAGAGGATATGCAGTATCGGTAGGTGTAAAGGAGAATAATACCAATGATGTTAACCTTTTAATGACTTTTGTATTTCTTTAGCATAATGCAAAATGTGTGCTTTGTAATCCAGTACTCTTATAGTCCAAGAGAAAATTCCTTAGAAACAATTCCAATGTACCCACTTATGAAAATTCCTCCATGCATGAATATACATTCTTAAAATATGTCACAATGACCCAAACGCTCACCAGATATTTTAACTATAAGCATATATGAAAACAATTGCCTTTAAACACCGTGTCTGTTGTATGCAATTTCAGTCGATATTTTTATGGAAGCATTAAAAACAGCATCGCATCAGATAACTACAAAACTACGCTACAATAATATAACATTGCTTGTTTACGTTGGTATATGCAATCTAAAGAAGTTAATAAAGACAGCATTAAATATATATATATATATACCTGCTTATGAAAATATAGAAAAAGATTATTTCCAAAAACAATAGTAGGTTAAAAAAAAGTACACTAAAGAAATAGGTAGATAGCTGGTCATTGGACGCATAATCTTGGTTAGGCTTAATATGAATAATAATAACACTTATTAGAATTATGACTGTAAGCATGTGTCGACTCAAATACCCTCCTGATTAATAATCTATATCTAAATGAAGGAAGACATAAATACTGGAAGAAACAAAATATGGAAAAACTGTGTTTGGAAAATTTAGAAGGGAAATAAGATTAACAAAGGACGAATCTACAGAGTTAGTGTTTACATAAATTATTTTTTGACGACTGGCAGACGATATATAGAGACGAAGCTACTTATAAAAGAAATATATATATATAAATAAATTGGTAAGAATCGTATGAACCTCAATAGACGTAGTCATGGCTGCATGAGAAACTTCGCTTTCTAACCATGTGGTTTCGGATTTAGTCCCACTGCGCGGCAGGTTAGGTGAGTATCTGTTACTATAGCACAGGTCGACCAATGACTTGTGAGTGAATATGCGATGAGAAATTGTACGGAAAACCATGGTCAATATGTGTGTGTGCGTCTGCATGTGTGTGCATGTATGTGCATGTGTGCTTGTGAGTGTGTGTGTGCATGAGTGTATATGTATATATATATATATATATATATATATATATATATATATATATATATATATATATATATACGTATGTATGTATTAATTAGAGGTAGATTGTGATTCAACATTTAGTGGCTCAGCAAAAGTGATCGATAGAATAAGTACTCGGATTACAAACTATAAGTCCTAGGGTCGATTTGCTCGACTACAGGCGGTGCTCCAGCATGGCCGCAGTCAAATGCCTGACAGAAGTAAAAGAGTAAAAAGTATATATATATATATATGTGTGTGTGTGTGTGTATGTGTGTGTGTGTATGCGTGTGTGTGAGAGTGTGTGTGTGTGTGGTTGTGTGTGTGTGTGTGTTTTCTCATCTTATTCACAAATGTAGTTTTAAGATATTACGTGAATCGAGACTGCAATGAAATTTACTGGTATAACCTTATCATATATTATAATGAACACCGAGACATTGCCTCATACATAAAGACATCAATGGAATTACTATAAGAATAGGAGAAAGAACAAATAGTTAAAGATAAGAATGTAGAAAATAGGTCACAATTTATGTGTGGGGTGATTGACGAAGGTGAACTCACTATGAGCGTTTTACTCTGTAATACTTCGTCTCTCCTTTTATCTGTCTTTTTGTCAAATTATCCACCCACACGTTTCTTCATCCCTGTCTCGGTTTCTATGAAGCTTTCTATCGATCAAAATATTCGTCTGTCGTAATATATAATTAAATTTATCCTGATAATTACAATTTTGGCAGTTACCAAGAGGTAATCTTCTTTTAATTATCGACCTGTGAGTTATAATAACCTGAACATAATTCATTACAATCTTATTTTATCTCAAGTTTCATTACAAGGTATCGTAGTCTTTACATATAGAACTCTGCAAATATGACTAGCTGAAAATATGGCAGTATATAAGTATAGGTCTGTGAAAATATTTCTGCGTGTGCCTGTCTGCTAAGAATGTTTACTTGTCCACCACATAGGCCTATAGGTCTGGGTTCAGTCCGGCGGTGTGACACTTTGCGCAAGTGTTTCTACGTTACTTCCGGGTCGACAAAATCCTTGCAAATGGATTCCGAAGATGGCATGAGACAGAAACCCGCCGTGAATATATATACACACACATATATGATTAGAAAGTAATGTAATGTAATGAAACATTACGGATGATATATTATAAATAAAATATCAATGGCCAAACATGTTATCATAAAATAGATAGAAGAAGAACGTTTCTAATTATGAACAAGTCACAAGTATAACTGAGAAGGTTTCAAAACACTTACATGTTAAAAATAGCAGCCAAAACCTCTATAAAGCCATTATATCAATTATATTATTTCTCTTCACGATAAAAACTATCTGCGGGCGACATGACAAATAGAATGCACAACTGAAAATAACTCGTTAATTCCCTATTGCAATTTCGACGTTAAGGACCTCTCAAGGGACCGCTACGTCTCGTCGGGGGGAAATATTTCTATAGATAGAAATAAAAACAAGATTTTAGCTTGGGGTTAGTTGTGAATTCTATTTGTCATGTCGGCTGGAGACAGTTTTTATTGAGAAGAGAACTAATATGTGCAATGAAATGGCTTTATATTTTTAACATGTAAGGGTTTGAAACCCTCTCGTTTATAAACGTTCCTCTTCTTCTTCTTCTTCTTCTTCTTCTTCTTCTTCTTCTTCTTCTTCTTCTTCTTCTTCTTCTTCTTCTTCTTCTCTTTATATATACGTGTGTATGTGTGTGTGTGTGTGTGTGTGTGTGTGTGCATGCACGTGTATGTGTGTGTGTAGAATGTTTGAAATGGTGTACAGATATTGTATATTAAGAAGGAGGCAGTCAGAATTTTGGATAAGACATTCTTAGCGCTTCCATCAGTTCAATAAAACTTCAAAATATCATATATTGAAGAGTTCGATTAAACGGATGAAAATGCTAATAAAGAATTATGCAAAATTCTCACTGCCTGCTTCTCCTTTTTGCAATCTAAAGGCTGAAATTGGTGAAGGATAAACAAATATACGAATGCACACTTATTTTTCGAGTGAGAATTGGTTCTCAACGCACCGAAATGCTATGAATAATAGTCTATTATTTACAACATTTATGGATAGTCATGAACCATTTCTCAAAAAGATTTAGTTCACATTCTCTCGATAGTTTTATATACGTTTATGACTTCAACAATATACGTGTGTGTGTGTGTGTTTGTGTTTCTGTGCACATCAATAACGCACATGTACACACAAACACACACACACACACACACACACACACACACACACACACACACACACACACACACACACACGCACACACAGAGGCACGTTTATTAGTGTGGACTGTCAGACGGAAAAGTACTCCATATAGGAATAAGTAATATTTTTATTCAGGACGAGTGAGTCTCTTACTAGGTGCGCAGGATGGCTGAGCAATATATAAAAAATGCGCGTACGTGTGTGCTTGTTTTTGTGTGTCTGTGAATTGTTGATGCATGTGTATGTACACGCTCGTCTGACATTCATGGATGAACGATTAAAAGTGACAGTGTCCCATACAGAGAAAAATGTAGAAAAGGAAAAGAGGACAACAGAAATAAAAATACAGTAGAACCTTTATGTCCTAAGATTTGTAAAGTAAGATTGCCAGATCAAATCATTCATACAGCGAGGAATTTTTTACGGAAATTATCATTGACACAATGCCATTGATAAAAAACCAATGTTGGTTTATCGACAGTGCCGTATGATTACTCTACCTTTGGTTTAAACAAATGCTTCGGAAATAATAATTTTTTCAAATTTTTGCCACAAGGGCGGTTTGGGGGAGGTAAGGCTGAGTCTGTTACATCGACCCCCAGTACTCAGGTGACGCTTATTTTATCGACTCCGAAAGGATGAAAGGTAAAGTCAACCTCAGCGGAACTTAAACTCAGAATGTAGCGACGGGCGAAATACCGCTAAGAAGTTCGTCCAGCGTGCTAACGATTCTGCCAGCTCACCACTTTCCGATTTGGGAACAATAATGTAGAAGGGACAATAAATAATATTTACTTACATCACTGGCGCTACATAATTAGACAAGTAAATGTCGATCTAAGGTCCATTTGCCTACAACGAATATGTTTATCATCAGAAGCGTTTTATTATTAGTTAAACTATTATATTATCCCTGTATTATATACATAATCTCAGTCATGTTTACATGTTTTTTGTGCAAAGTTTATCTCAGACAAATGTATTGTCTATATATTTCTAATATACATAAGTGAAGGCAGGGCTGTTTCATTCCATCGATTCCTTTTGGGGTTCAGTCCCATTGCATGCTATAATGGGTGCTTTTTGTTATAGTTCGTTTCGACCAAACCTCGTAGGTGGATTTGGTATATGGAAATTATATTGAAGCCCATCGTATATATGTGTATGGCTGATTGTGGTTGAGTTAGATAGTATATATGGGTGTTTGTGTGTGTGTGTGTGTGTGTATGTGTTTGTCTTTGTGTTTTTCCCGCACTACAGCTTGACAACCGATGCAGATTCTGCAGAAGAGATGGATGAAATATGACCCAAGCTTTAAGAAAAAAAAAATGTCCCAGGGACATTTTGTTCGATTAAACTCTTCAAGGAGGAACCACCTTTATGGCTGCAATGCAAGGACTAGAACAAGAAAAAGATAAAAGACAAAAACACATTAATGTGCATTTATTTATTGGTTGTTCGTCTCGTCAAATGTGTGCATTTATTTATTGACTCTTCGTCTCGTCACTATTTGCAGCAATCACATTGAAATCTATTGTTTATTGAGCACGCCTAATGTTCAAATAAATTTGAAGGTGGTTAACTGACTGCTTAAAAATTATGAGACTGGTTATAGGACTTTATTAATACAGTTTCACTGTTCTTCTTGTTACATAACCTCTCTTAATGTAAATTCAAGGTCCTTAAAGTGGCGCGCTTGCAGAATAGTTAACACGCAATACAAAATGATTTGCAGCATCTCATTTGTCTTTCTCTACTTTTGAGTTAAAATTCAGCCGAGATTGACTTTGCCTTTCACTCTTTCGGAATCAGAAAAATAAATAGTAATTGAGCAATGGGGTCGATATAATCGATTTACCCATTCGCCCAAAATTGCTGGCCTTGTGCCAAAACATGAAACATATATAAACGATGGTCAGAAAATTAGATATTGTAAATAACTACTGCAAAGTTTTAAGTCTGTGCTCAGCGTTTAAAGACAAACAGCACGCATATAATTAAGTTGTGCAATGCTGAAAATATACAAACTAAAACGATGTATAAATACATCAAACGCAGTTACCAAGACTTTTAACCTTCATCCATATCATTCATGAATAACGCTACAGATATTATATAACAATAATAAAAACAAAACTGTATATATTCAAAGCAAACTGGCATGTAGTCAGTTATGAAGATAAAACATGAAGCAATACTTAGACAGAAATACATTCATAGAATAATTCTTCAAGAGATAATAAGCCATTCTTTTTACAAAATATTGTAAATAAGAAAGAAAAGCTAAAAATAATCATTAAGAAAAGAAAACATGCTAGTTTTTGGAACAGAGAAGAGCAGGAAATATTTCACACGCAAGACTATTTTCCATAAATCCATCTCGAAACATCATAGATTGATATGACATCTATATGACAGGGGTATTGATTTCTGTCTTCTTCGGAAAATAAAATAGGTATTAGAAATATTTACAACAGCCAATCATGCAAACGCACATGCAGGCACATTTATTAGTAATCACACGAATCACATTGATAGACATACACACATAAGTATGTATGTATATATTTATATATTTATATATATATATATATATATAATCTTCGCTGGTATAGTGATGGTAACACACACAAACACACTCATATATATATATATATACATGTATATATAATATATACTATACACACACATATGCATTCATTATATAACGACATGTAATTTGTTTACCTTCTATTTCTCACTCTCTCTCTCTCACTCCCACTATCTCTCTCTCTCACTCCCACTATCTCTCTCTCTCACTCTTTAGCTCTGAATACCTATCACACAGTACACACACATACACACGCATGTGTATAGATGTATATTTATACATGTGTGTATGTGTCTGTGATATATATATATATATGTGTGTGTGTGTGTGTGTGTGTGTGTGTGTGTGTGTGTGTGTGTGTGCGTGTGTGCGTGTGTCGCTTGGCAACCGGTGCTGTTGTGTTTAACATCTCGTAAATTAGCGGTAGGCAAAGGGGACCGATAGTAGTAAAAGATTAAAGAATAAATACAACAATAAAAAACACCTTTTCAATGTTACGAATGATGTTCAAAGACAAGTGAAACCTGGCACTTGTGCCGCTGGTAGTGCATCGCTTTGAAACCCGATCCAAGAAACAAGCATTGGCAGGCAAATTATCCGACGTGCTAACCGTTCTGCCGATTCTCCTAAATTTGCTCGGTGCTTTTACTAATAGACATCCAATGAAAATAGGCCAAATATTCCATCACATAGATTTGAACTCAGAGGGATGGCATAATAAGCATCGTTCGCAAAAATCTTTTGTCTGCTGTATCTCAGAGTATTCACTTGCTTAGGCATACACACACAAAACAATTATGACTAAGGCTCAGACACATACACACATGTATATGAGTAAGTATTGCTTGTATATGTGGGTGTATGGATGTTTATATATATATGTGTGTGTGAGTGTGTGTTGTATGTATGTGCGTGTATATATATAGGTTATGGGGAGGTTAAAAACACCCAAATTGTCTGTCAAGCGATGTTGGGGGGACAACTAAACACACAAACGTATCTATCTATCTATATTTATATCTATATCCATAAACACACACAGACACACACACACACACACACACACACACACACACATATATATATATATGTATATATATATGGGCTCAAGGCTATAACCGAAGACTCTTGCCCAAGGTGGTATGCATTAGGACTGAACACGTAACCATGTGGATTGGAAGGAAGCTTTGTACCACACATCCACGCCTACGCCAGTGTGTGTGTGTGTGTGTGTGCGTATATATATATATATATATATCAGTCTATGTATCTATCGATCTATCTATCTATCTATCTAACCATATATATATATATATATATATATATATATATATATATATATATATATATATATATATATATATATATATATATATACAGAGAGAGAGAGAGAGAGGGAGAGAGAGAGAGAGAGAGAGAGAGGGAAAGAGATGTGTATGAAGATGTAGATATAAAAGTATATATATATACATATGCATGGATAGATAGATAGATAGATAGATAGAGAGAGAGAAAGACAGACAGACAGCGACAGACATAGAGAATGTTAGATTTACAACCACAAAATGTTCTAAAATAAATTTTATACACACTGCTAGTCCATTCGCATAAATCCATCAAACATTGCTGCGTGATATCAGCTATTAAAATACATTTGTTTTATAAAAACTCATTTTGCAATAGTATACGTAATTTTATACCTATTTATTCTTGCGGAGATATCAGATAAAATAGACAATTTGAGATGCTTTGTCTATATGCAAAAATTTATGGATAAATCCCTCATTAAAGAGAACTATACGTCAAGATTCCCTCTCCTTCTCTCCCGCCATCTCTCTCCGCCTCTCTCTTTGTGTATGTCTATGTCTACGTGTGTGTGTGCGTGTGTATGTGTGTATGAGGGTGTACATATGTATGTATATATATATATATATATATATATATATATATATATATATATATATATATATATATATATATATATATATATATATACAGACGCGCGCACACACACCCATAAACCTACACAAATGTACAATGCATTTATAAACATACATAGATAGGTAGATAGACAGACACACAGCACTCTCACACATAAATACACACTCAGAAAAATACACACACACGCACGTACACACACACACACACACATGGATACTGAGTGCTTATGTGTTTTAAGCTGTTCAATCTCTCAACATCGCATAACCCACGCACATTATTTCCGCTCGTATTCTCGTGAATTCGATTTCATTGAAATATATATATACACAAATGTGTATATATATATATATATATGGGAGAATATACAAATAATAACAACAGACGAGGACAGGTGGTGTAAATAACAAAAGTATATATTAGTATGACGCTCGGGAATACGGAAAGTCTTTGACGTTTCGAGCTACGCTCTTCAACAGAAAGAATACGGAGACAAGGAGAAAAACACGGAGAAAAAAAATTCACACACAGACATACACTTATTCACACTCTCACACATTCACGTGCACACGCACGGACACGCGCGCACGAGCACCCAAATATGTTTGTTGCGTGTATGAATGTGTGTTGCAGCGTGAGTGTATCTGTGAACGCTTGAGTTTTGGATTGCTGTGTAGTTGAAACTATTCGTTCTTTGCGCCAGTACCACATATTTTGTCTTCAAATGTATTAAAAGTGTAACCTCAATTCGGTGGAATGATTTTGTTTTCAATAGCTCCATTCTTCCTTCGCTGATTCAATATTTTTGCAGTGGATTTCAAAAATCTGTGAGCAATGAATTTGTTATGAGAGAGAGAGAGAGAAAAAAGAAAGAATAACAAGACACTGAGAGGGAGGGATCAACAGACACGTTATACTAGTTTGAGGCCTTGGAAAAATGGTAAAACTCTTTAATGTTTCGAACTTAGGCATTTCTACGCAGAAGAACGAAGAGACAAAACAAATGGAGACAGGAAAATGAGATTTAAAAAAACCGTGTTGTATCAACATGTTAAATTCTCTGTCTCTTTCCGTCTCTCTTTCTCTGTCTTTGTCTGTCTGTCTCTCCCTCTCTCTCCCCCCTCTCTCTCTTTATGAATACATACATCCCCAACTCTCCATTTTTTAATCTTATATATATATAAACGGATATAAAGAGTATAAAGATATGACTTTTAAAGTTCCTTAGTTTTTGATTTGGATCCCTTCAAGGAAAGATGTAAACTTCTGTTTTGGGATAGTAGGTCTATAAGTACATATACAACTAGTAGCATTATATATTGGGATGAAAAACACTTTTGGACAGAAAAGATATTCGAACGCTGCGCGTGGGCCCGGAAACTTCATCTCCTCTAGACATGGCAGATTTCTAACATTGCCCGAAGTTAATCTTGCGTATTTATCCATTTTACAACATCTTACCATCCAAAATAATATTCTTTTGACGACCTCTCGAAATAGAATACTTATGTGGTCAACATTGTGCAACTTTTGCAGCAAAGAATAAAGTCTCGAAAGAAATCTGAAAGATTGCTTTTAATCAAATGTGAGAATGGCACCTATGTCTGCAGGAGATATGAGCTTGAGTCCCACAAGCAGCCTTCGACATTTTGTAACCACATGTGATATTTATCCCCAAATTTACATATAATACGTTTATATGCGTTTCGAGAACCACTATTTCTCCCCACAAATTATTTCATGGTATCACGAAAGTTTGTAACATTCAAACTACAACAAAAAAATATATACATACATATATATCTGTGCGTATAGAGATAGACAGAAAAATCGTAGAGATAATAAGAGACGGAGATTTTTCAGGTATCGAAACAAGCAATTATACTTTGTAACTTTATAAGAAGTTAGAATCATAAAAGATCGTTAAAAATTGTATAAATATGCAATAAATAGCAATCACTGAATGCGCTCAAAGAAAATATATATGCTACTTTAAAGATGTATAACGAATGTTAAATAAATATAGATGAATAAGAAATATCTTTACAGTAAATGACATAGAAATGAGATTGAAGTTTACATCTGTTTGCATTCCAGGCTTGTAACATATATGCATATACATGCGTTTGTGCAGTTCGTATACTGCGCACATGTGTATGTGAGTATATGAGTGTGTGCATCTGTTTTTGTGTGAGGCTGAATGTGTGAAATGTGTGTGTCCGTGTGTGAGTGTGAGCATGAGTGTGTGATCATGAGTGTGTGAGCATGAGTGTGTGAGCATATGTCATTGTACACATAGATATATATAACAAGCACCCATCCATATACAATAAAATATAAATTGTTTTAGCCAAACATTGCACGATTTTCGGTGCATTTTCTTCAGAGACTATCCATTTGGCGAGTGTCGAACCGAACTGAGTGGGGTTAGTATTTTGGTAGTTAGTGCTCGGTAGGACGTGTGTGTTTCTAGTGGGAGATATTTTGAACTTGAAATATCTGTTTGTAAACTTGTGCAGTTTATCTCAAATTCACATCTGTTGCGTCCGATGTCACGTTTGGTCTTATTAAGTCAATGTTGATGTTAGTGTTTTCGCATGGCCTCTTATTTAGTTTGGTGGTTGAACATACTGTAGCTTTGATTTTAAGTGTGGTACCTGTAGTGTAAATTCTTTAATTGTACATATATTCATTTTCTTGGATATTTTATTAATGTATATATATATATAACTGGAGCAACGTGAGAGTGAAATGTATTGCTAAAGGACTCAACACGTCGCCGGGAATTCAACTCACAACCTTGTGATCATGAACCGAATATGCAAACACGTCATGAATCAAAAATCAAAAGTTGCATTAGTTATTCTGTAATACATAATACTAAGATTGATGCAATCGAATTTAGATGAAACAATTGTAAACTGATGTATGAATAAGTTTTGCACGCTCCTTTCCTTTTCTTGTAATTATTCACACGTACGCACGTGCACACGCATGCACACATATGTGCAGAGAAGAAGAGCGGGAGAGAGAGAGAGATAGAGAGAGAGAGAGAAAAAGAGAGAGAGAGAGAGAGAGAGAGAGAGAGAGAGAGAGAGAGAGAGAGAAAGAGAGAGGGAGAAAGAGGGGGAAAGAGAAAGGGAACAGCATAATGCAGCATTTGCATAATCTGATGTAAACTCCATTTATTCTTAAACTATATCAACATGTTACATCTGCTGTAACTTTTAAGATTTGTATTTCCTGCTAATGAATATATTTTTAATGCAGTGTAGCTGGTAGATTATTTTCTGATGAAATATATATATATATATATATATATATATATATGTATAT
>NC_068988.1:10027538-10028093 GCF_001194135.2 Octopus bimaculoides
TATATATATATATATATATATATGTATATATATATGTGTGTGTGTGTGTGTGTGTACACACATGCTCGCACACACACAAACGCCCACATATATATTTATTTCTTTATACATACGAGTATGATCATATCTATATGTTCATATGTATGTACGCACATTCAGACATATATGGAGAAATGTAAATATATGAAAGTGTTTCGCACCGCTTGTGTCCTTAACATTCCTCTTCCTTTCTTCCCATTTGTGACACAGGTAATTTAATCTAAGGCAGCTGCATCTGTTTCAGTGATATCATAGAATGCTAATTAACATTCAACAATTGTCAGAACTAATTGAATATTAAGTTTAAAAGTACCCTGTCTTGCAAAACTTATTTAAATAACCTCTACATTGTATAAATAAAATAACCATCCGATGTTCAATTTGAACCATACAAAACCCTAACAATAACTATCGTGTTTTACTACAAATTTTTTTGTTTTTGTTTTTGTCTCTGTATAGCACACCCAAGTACACATGTACAACTACATACACACACACGCTTATATATATATATAT
>NC_068988.1:10028252-10029506 GCF_001194135.2 Octopus bimaculoides
TGGTAACTAATTTATCGACCCCGAAAGGGTGAAAAGCAAAGTCGACCTGGTCGGAATTTGAACTCAGAACGTAAAGATAGACGAAATACCGGTAAGCATTTCACCGGGCATGTTAAAGATTCTGACAGATCACCGCCTTAATAATAATAATAATAATAATAATAATAATAATAATAATCTGAGAACGTTGGATAAAACATATGCATATATATATATATACGAGAGAGAGAGAGAGAGAGAGAGAGAGAGAGAGAGAGAGAGAGAGGGAGAGGGAGAGGGGGGTGTATATATATATATATATATATATATATATATATCAGTCTCAGTAATATATGTATATATAATAGAGAATGAAATCCACTTGAGACATAAATCTATATGCACGTGTATGTTTGTGTTCGTATGTGTATGAATAGATAATGGTAGCGCAACAATTGTTTTTAAATATCGTCTCCGTATATTTATACATATAACAATTAATTCATATATTTTATACAATAACGGCTATAATTCAATACCGCAGAGGATAAATTAGATCCTACAAAATAAGCTTTACTCTAATCTGACGTTTATAGAAAATTGGCAATGCCGGAAATTTTAGGAAAATCAATTAGTCTTCGAAATTACAATTTAAATATCCTCTGTATGTGGTTAAAATTTTTCATTTAAATTTCAATATAATTTACAGAAAGAATCACTGCAAACCAGGTATTAGCTCGTTCTCTGTCCACCGTATTTAAAATACCTATTAAGCTTGATATTAGTGAAATAAACGAGAAAATATTTCGAAGATATTTGCTATTAAAGAATTAAAGGGATTTCTTAATAGTTTGTCTGCTGTTGTCTAATCCGATCAGGACAAATACCACTTTCGTACAGTAAATATATATTATAATTACATTCCCTAATCAATGTGTATATGAAATTAATTCTCTCCTTCACCCGCTTAATATGCCTTCTAGAGATTCTTCATCTATGCCGAACGGAATGTTTTTCCTGTTTCTGCACGATATTTTTGACTTCTGTATTCATTGTTGCATTAATATATGCATAGTAAGCACACAGGGATGTAGACATTGACACACGTACATGAATGCACGTCAAAATGCAGGTAGATGCAGCAAGGCCGCATGATGAAGAAGTTTATTTCGTATTCTTCAGTTTCCAGGTTCGATCTCACCGTATGTCATCTACACGAATGTCATTTCTTTCATTTTCATATCAACCACACACACACACACACACACACGCACA
>NC_068988.1:10030282-10035018 GCF_001194135.2 Octopus bimaculoides
TATATATATTCCCAGTTCCAGAAGTCTGAAGCAGTTGGTTTCCAGTTAGGGACCCCCGAGACTCGAAGCAGCACAGAAACCGAATCAAACTGTTTTAAATAATATATGTAACCCTTACTAAATTTGTTGAGTACCGTTTTCATTCTTTTGTCCACTCATTTGTATATAAACATGCGTGTGTGAAGGTGGGGTGGTGGTGCGCGCGTGTATATGTGTGTTTGTGTGTGGGGGTACGTGCGCGCGCGCGTCTGGTTTTATGCAAAAATATGACACGTTTTAAATACAAAGCGATTTCTTCAATCAATGATACGATTAACCTTTCCTTTTGTAATCTTGCGAGAAGATCCATTGTTCCCTGCTGAAAGAATTTCCTGTTTTTCCTGGCGAAAAACTCTTCCAGATCAATTTTTTGTATCCGCTTGAGGTTTCAACATCGGTCCATTTAATTAATTTTAAAGAGACTGAAACGTGGAAATTTGAAGGTAGAAGGTTGAGCGAATATGGAAAGCACAGTTAACGCCTGCTGCCGTGAAGCACTGCCGTGATGAAAGACAATCCCTATATGATTATCCAGTACTTGACAATTTGTTGAATTGATGTGTTTAATTTGTCAAGCTATTCACAATACACACCCGAATTCATGGTCCTGTCCTTGAGAAGACTCTCGTAAAAGATAACACCCTTCAAATCCCATCAAATAAAAAACATAAACTTCTTCGAGTGGAGTCTTGCTTTGATGGTCCAGCGCTCTTCCCCCGTGATCGTGGTATGTCTCAAGCTACTGCTATCTTGCACCTTCGGATGATCTCTACTCAACCGCTACAAGACGGCTACTCAACTCCTCTACCACGGCTAGACTACCTCTTTTTATATGTCTTGGGCGGTCCTACTTCTTCGCTTGGGGGGTGTCGACACAACAGCTCGTTTGCACTTCGTATTGTTATAGACGATCCATTGTTTTGATACCTGTCACCATTCTCTCCAAAGAGAGAATCGCCTCTTCATGTATCCGCAACGAATCGCAGACGGAAATCTGGTAGACGAAGCTGTTATTCGATTCATGCAAGACCAAATTTTGTGACTGCTGACGTAACCAAATCGGACAGATTGGTTTCAACATCCGATTTGAATATATGAAATATAAACTCGATCACTCTGTTTGTATAACGGAGTTTGGTTAATTTTAGTTGATCGGCTAGAATGAGCAGCGTCATGGACCAAAATATTTCCCAATCGAAATCATGAAAACCACATCTGACACAGCAGTTTCTCTGCTCTCAACACACATGATCATGCAGGTTTCCGTTGCTTTCTTGCTTCTTAAAGAAAAAAAAAAAAAACGAAAAAAACATGATGTGTCGATAATGTTCGATTTGGCTCCCCCTTTTCAGAGTGATTCCTATTACACGAAATACAATTTCACATCGAATTACGTTGAAGTAGAAGAGTGCATGCACAAGGGACAGACTTAGAATGCATAAAGTGTCAACAGAAACCGAACGGACTTTTTGACCACACAATATATCTATCTATAATATAATTGTGTATGTGTGCCCGTGTGTGTGTCTGTGTGTATGTGTGCGTGTGTGTGTAAGTGTTTGTGTGTGTATGTGTGTAGTTGTGTGTATATGTTTTCATGCTTGTAAATTAGGAGAGTGACATGGAGGTGAGTAATGTTACCGGGACCAACAACATCGAAAACCTGTTATCCTTACTATAGATAGGGATGTCAAAACTTCAACGAAGTTCATGTTATTTTATATTTTCGGGTATTTATAATGTTGCAAATACAGGTACCATATTAGTCTGGCATTATACTACTTCATTAAATTCCATAACATTTACTTACCACATCTTTACTTTCAACTATTTGTTACTGGATGTATTTGTGCATATATGCATGCATACATACATGCATACATATAAAATTTATACTTATATACAAAAATACATACGTACATGAATATATATATATATATAATGAAATGCTATTTGGTACAAACAGATTTGCAATAGCGTTGCATTTAGAACATCCATCCATCAGTTAGCATTACAGAACACCGAACACAATTTTAAGACACCATGTTGATTCAAGAATTTCTAAATCCAAAATGTACCGTGTGCTGTTCTTTCAGGAATAAACACTATGTTCTACTACTACTACTACTACTACCACTACTACTACTACTACTACTACTACTACTACTACTACTACTACTACTACTACTACTACTACTACTACAAAGGCCAATATCGTACCTCAGCACTCGATGTGTAATCTGTCTCATACGTTTTAATTGCTTTTTCCTTTCACGTGCATTTTTCTGCTCCATCATTCCCCCCCCCCCCCTTGTCTCTGTGAATTGACCAAGAATACTTTATATTTTTGTCTTTTCCGTACAAGGTATGTAGCATCTCTCAACTATTTCTTTTGTCTCGACAGTATTTGGATGACTCTTACTGCAGTTGCGGAATAGACGTTCATTGATAAATTGACGGTTGCACTGTAATATATGACATATATATTTCTATAAATGTATTAAAATTATGAGTTTTGACATTCTAAGTAATTCTGTTATCCGCGAACTTTTCCGTGTCTTATTGTGTTCAAGTAATGCATCTTACTAATACTAGCCAGCCTATAGACAATCCACTGCAATAATTACAACACCATTGAAAATGGTGAATTATTATGGAACCAGTTGAAATATGATGTGTATATGAACAAGTTATCTTCCTTTCAACTAGAAATTATTGAAGTCCATTGATCTACTTAAAGTTTATTAGACATTAGTGCTTTATTTCGATTGAAATAATAATTAAGAACGCTGCTGCCAACCAATCAGAAAAGAGTGACGATTCAGGACCGCTTGAGTAATATATCTTTCATCAGATCTATTAAACTAAAAACAGCAGACGTCTTTTGATGTCTAATGATAAGTCACATAGTTATGGCATTTAATTTATTTGTGAAAAATGGTTTATTCATTAATTGTATTTATCAAGAAATGTGTTGGGGAGACAAAATTAAACTTGTGTTAGAGATGAAAAATATACAGCAGCAGATTTGGTAGTGAACGGAAATGAGGTCTTTGTAAAATTACAATACGCCATAATGCGTTTCGAGATCAAATTCCACAGAATAAAATTCTATTTTCGTTTCACTAGAATTGACGATATAAATATCAGTCGCATATCTGTTCTTTTACACTTTCACTGAGCGATGGAAAAGATTTATTCTGCAACCTTTTCCCCTGGAAACGTTTCTTATAAAAAATTATGGCCTGTTACAAAGGTCTATGATCAGGCAGTATTAACTTCATCGGTTTCTTTAAACAGGTATATGGGCACAAACACATATTTCACCTACATATGTTTCCTGCTATTTAAAAAGTTCTTTCAGAACCATGAATGCATTTTGTGTTCCGACTTTTAGTTTCCCAACACGTATGTTTTCATTGATCTCGAAAAATGAAAATATCATTAGAGTTATTATATTACTAACCAATATACTGGTTTGTGATAGATTGTTGGAATCGATAGAACACCGAAGAAATTACTTTCTGATCTCGCTTCAAGTCTTGAGTCAAATTTCTGCTGAGGTAATTTTTTTCCTGTCACCCTTGTCCATTCGATAAAATAAAATATCAGTAAATCCACGAGGCTGCTTTATTACAATTAAGCCTTCTCACTTTATGTGTGACCATATGCCTATATTAAAGATGAATATTAATATCATGATAACCTTTCAGAATCGAGTTAAGTCCTTTTAGTTCCTAGTTGAACAGTACTCAGTTGTCGGCTAAATAGACGAGCCATTACACCGGATTCATAAAATCAGTGACGTACTGGAGACATTTGAATTAGAACATACCTTCGTCCCTGTATTCATGGCTTTCTGCTGGAGTTTTAAATAATTGTTATTGTCTGTTTTCATTCTCTGTTTTCAAGAGCAACACTCTGACACAGAAGAAGTTTATCGATTGTAGAAGTGGTTATGCGTTGCATAACAGCATATTTTTGTTATCTCGGTTCGTATTTTGAAGTTTGTTAAAAGTATGTTAATGAACCAGCCGTTCTTGTTTATTGTGACATTATTATAATTAATAGTACTGGAACACAATTGCGTAAGATATGCATTATGTAACATTTGTAATCTTACTTAGAAACGTGCTCAGAGACTATAATTGTTATTTTGCATGTGTTTCGTATATTATTTATCACAGCGTGTTCCCCCGCCATTGTTAGTACCATTTTCGTTTTCATACTTCTTTATATCCCTTTCAAAATAATTGAACTTTGATAGATTTTCAGAACCTTTTGAATCACATTTTATTAGGAAAGTGCTGCAATGATCACCAGAGTTCGCAGGTCTTCCTTTCAGTCTGTTATTATGTGTGGTAGGTTGGCTTTGATCTCCTTTCTGATCTGGACAACTATGCGCTTGAATACTGTAATCATATCATTGTCAAATACCGGATATAGTGAGCACATTTTTTTTTACCATTATATTTAGTTTTAATGTGAAACCCTTTAGATAAGGCGCAATGGCTACTCCTTACCTATCATGTTTATGAATAACCACATGCATAAATACATACACATACATATATAGACATTAAAACATGTATATATACATATAAATTGCATGGGTATATGACTACACACACACACGTATAATATATATATATGTACACACACACACACACACACACACACACACACACACACACACA
>NC_068988.1:10035049-10036445 GCF_001194135.2 Octopus bimaculoides
ATATATATATATATATATATATATATATATACACACATGCATACACACGTATATTGCATATATTGCGAAGTCTGTAGAAACTGTACAGACAGAAATAAGCAACATCGATTGTTTTCTTTGTGGTGATTGCCTGGTTGGTTCTCACCACTTTTTATTATTCTTGTCTATGTATCGATCTTGTGCAGTTAAGTCAAAACTTCCATTTATCCCCTTAATCCAGAACCTTTGAGCTATTGTTGGCTCATTTCTTTTTTATTCACTTCTGCCTGATAGTTGCGACGAATCTATATTTCTCTTTCTTCATGGCTGTGTCTTTTTTAGTTTCGGATTCTTTCTAGCTTTTGTATTCTCATAGGTATTTCTCTTTTTTGTTTTGTCTATATTTCTCTTTTTGTTTTCTTCAGTATCCAGTCTTATTTCTTTCTTTATATATAGAGAAAACTCTATTTGGTCCTTTCATGTTTTATTATGCAAATAATTTACCCTTTGCGTCTTCTTTCTCAAGCATGTCTAGTTATTTTGAATTATGTTTCTATTTATGTTCAACACCTTTTTGCTTCTGCAGGCTGTAGACATTCTCCATTTCTATTACCGTTCACAAACTGGATGTGGAATACGCTGTCTTACTTTATACCTTATCTATCTAAACTATTTAGTTCGGTTTTTAAGTATTTCATTAAAAAATATTTCTCGTATTCTGCAGTAATATCTTTTAGTAATTTCACAAACACGGTTTTGTATCTGGTACATTATTCTAAATAGTGTACATGAAGGATATATTGTCCGCACTTAGACGATTCCGTTTATTATCTTTGGTTATTAGGGTCGTCATGGATAGAATCACATCCAGCTTCATTTGTATGGGTAGTCCATAAAACATGGTTTGGTATTCTATGGTTAATGCTATGCAGGCGGAATTTACCGCTGTTCCTCTTCATTTGACAAATTGTATATCATTTTGTTATGGATTATAATATCTGAACAGTTTAAGACATCTATCTGTAGATCCGGTTTGACCTTGAATTTTACAGTTATAGCTCATCGGTTTGCTACCCCAGTGTGATCACTCTTCTCAGAGATTTTCAGCACAGAATTTCTAATAAAGCAGCTGTATATGGACCTCTTAGTTTGTAGAACAAATTTTCTCTTAGGGGTCCAGATTAAATTCTAGTACCTAAAAAAATCTATTCCGGTAGACGATACGATGTTTCTTTTTTTAATATGTGTTACTCATCAGCCATCAACACAAGTATCATTAACAAGTGGCTAGTGTCTACAGGCGCGTACTCGTCAGTATTTTGTATTAATGTGAATACATACATACATGCATAAAAACATATATATGTATATGTCCGTGTATGTATATATAAATATATACATATATATATGTATATGT
>NC_068988.1:10036523-10044037 GCF_001194135.2 Octopus bimaculoides
ATATATATATATATAACAAATAGAGAGGGATTGTCAATCCAGGAAAAAATACTCTCTGTTAGCACACCAGGCTAATAATGTTACTTAGATTAGTGAAGAACTACAAATAATCTTTTAGTAGAGTCCAAGATTATGGTTTTTACACACGGTGATATATAAGAAACAAATTAACGGAGATATACCTAAAATTGTCCTGTTTATACATCATATTATACCTTCATGCTTCTGTATTGAGATATCTGTTGATAGGCGGCTGATTTTAAATAAAGTGTTAAATAATGATACTATGCAGATTAGCCGCTCCAGTTCTCTGAAAGTACTGGATTTGCTGTGCATATAGATAAGCACTTCATTGTTTCTCTAGAATTGATTAGGTGATATAGACACATCTGATGAGACACCAATAAGTTTCGAAAAACTTACGTAAGTCTGTTCCTCAATCATTTCAATCTAGGGAGAAATAATTAAATTTACCTTGCAGCATAAGAGTCTTATATACCTCTTGCTTGATTCTGCCACTAGATTACGGCCTTCCTGGGGCACCGCCTCGAAGAAATTGTGGACGAATGAATCGACCGGGTGCAGTATTGTAAACTGGGCTTTCTAGGCATGATTTTACTTTTAGAAACATCTCAAATGTACGAAACTTGAAGTAACACTTAATCATATGTTGTTTACATTAAACAATATTTTATCTATCAACGGACGGAGAAAATTCTTTTTATTGATTTTACCTATACGGAAAAGTATGTGTGCATGTGTGTGTGTCTATGTATATATACATACATACACACATACACACAAACACACACATATATATAACATGAAATTTGTTACAGAATTTAGTGTTGATCACTAAGAAACCGCATAATATATATAGTTGCAATGAAGAACTAGACTGACATAGTATGCAATACTCAGTGGACTGTATAATGTAGACTGTGAAATATTGTCGGCTAGTGTCAATATTTGCATGGTTTGTTCTATAAATAATGACAATATTATGTATTGTTCTATATATTCAATGACAATTTTACACGGATACAATCGCACGTTTAAAGCATTAGCTGAAATATGAATGTAGTTCACCTCCCTATAGGCTTATTTTTATTCTCCAAGCTGTATCAAAACAAAATCTTTGGAAAGCTAAATTTCGTATTCGCTGGAATTGCGAAGCCAAATTGCTGCTATAAATTCTAGGACTAAACAATTTTGTCACTGATACACTTATGTGGATTCCTTTGCTTGTTAAGTATACACTCTTATATATTTTATTTACATTAAACAGTATAATCTACGGTTTCTTAATGAGCGAAATGTGTATAAAATTACCACGTAAACATTAGGTGATATAAAACGGTAATGTTGCAGTTAATGTTTAATATACTGCCTGCAGATTTACAATTACGGTACTTAAGGAATATACGCACCTCTAGTGATTGCAATCATTTTCTTAACTCCAAAATACTTTTGTGTTGTATGCAAGAAGTATATTGTCAAATGCATTAATACACATGTTACACCCTATATTTTAAATTGAAGTTTGTGCCTTCCGCAGGAGTGCGGTCTCTTTGAAGAAATTAAAATACAGATATCTAAGAGCTTGACTGATATAAAATGTAGATTAAAATCTACGGTTTTCTCATTGCTATTCTTTTAAATTTTGTTAATGTATTGTAGTGTTAAACTCTGATTTATTTCCAAGTACCAGTTGATGTTACAGATTTGATTGATTGACTGGCGCTGCGTCGGGTAGGGCCATAAATGGTCCAGTTGGTCATGTCAACGGAACGGCTTTCTCGTGAAATCAACGTGCAGGTAATGGGTGAGCACTTTACTAACATGCTTAACCTGACGTAGTTTTCAGGAGGATTCAACGTGACACAGAATCTAACAAAGTTGTTCCTTTGGAATAAAGATACTATTAATTTCCGCCAGCTATTTTGAATAAAGCAATATGAAATAAAGTGTTTGCTCAAGGACAACGGTGCGCCGCCGGGAATAGAACTTGCAATCTTCCGATCCACTAAGTTACGCACCTTTATGAGGTAAAAGAATACATAAAGCTGAGAAAATTGAATTTCCGGGACGACATTCTGCTTTATGTTTATAATACAAATGTCCTTCCCGGCGTCCTATTTTTGTTATTACCGTCGTCAGACAGAACAAACATAAATACCCATTTACTACCCCACATACCGTCTATAATACTATATGACAAGACGTGACCGACAGCTTGTCGGCCTTGTGGCAAATTCAGAAATCCTATGATCACAGTTTTGGTAATATCGTTGTTGTTGTTGTTATTGCTGATAGTGATGGTGGTAGTGTTGTTATTGTTGTTGTTGTTGTTGTTGTTGCTATAGTGGTGGTGGCGACGTTGGTGTTGTTGATGGTGTGTGTATCCGTAATACTTGTCGTAGAAAGAAATCATTAGTGTTTTCGTAACTGAATTACAGAGGTTAATATATATAAAAAAATATTTTCTATAAGGAATGGAGCAGCTTTATAACATAAAGTCGTGTTGCCTTAAGGTTGAATGTATTACTAATATATGTAAAAGAGAATATGTATATGATTGGTTGCCAATAATAATGTGCAGCCTGCCGGCGTTTTAATAATGGTTATTTGATGCTGATCATTCATAAGTGGTACACTATATATTTATAAGTGACTGAGTAATATATTCAGCCGGAAGGAAATTTCTTTCCAAATATAAACTGCTGTAGATGAAATTATGCAAAGACGTTTGAAACTGCTATGAATAAATGTAAGTGGACTGCTTCTTATTGATTTGGGATCTTTGACACGAACCAATATATTTCTCGAAATTGCACTTTATTTGAAAGCTTCCTTATGTTTCCTTACTTTTAGAATAAGTTCCATACATTTCAAAATACCTTCGCTATAACAGAATTGTGTACCAGTTATAAATATTGTTGCATAAATCGAAATACCGCATAATGTATTTGAAACGAAGGAAATCTGCTTGGATAGGGAAATGTTTTCAAAATGCTGAGGGTTCGTGCCCTACAATGCGGAATAAACATTGTTTTAGCTTGTCCTACAAAGATCTATCTCAAATAGATGACGGGTTTGTCGCGAATTGAATGTCTTTGACCGTAATATTGCACGTTGAGCTAAATCTCGGGTCAAAAACCTCGTCAATAAAAGAAATTCAGGATAGATCTTCATTTATATTTAAAATACTACGATGTAAAAATACTGTGTAGTTTCTATGTGGTCACGAGATCTGTTCGAATTAGCAGCCAAAAATCATCAGCTCACAAATTACTCATCATAATTAAGAAGGGAACTAAAACATTGAATACTTATATATACTATGCAGACCAATGAATGATAAATGTGGGATTTGCTTTTGATCCATATTAGCTCAGTCAGAGATCAGAAATGGATAAAAAATAATTACCAGAAATTATAACTATTTGAGGCGCTATTTTAAAATTCTTCAGAACATAGAACGATAGCAACAGTGATAAACATACCTCGGTACCAACCTGTAGTGTGCTGCTAGGCAATAGGTTTAATCTAATGTAGCATATTATAGGTAAAGCTTGCAGAAATCCGAGCTTCAAGTCTTTAATCATGATTCTATTTGATAACTGTCGATGAATATATGTCAAAGAATTACCGTTTTTTTTTCGTGATTATAATTTCATGACACATACAAAAATTGTATGAAAATAATGGAAATATTATCATAAGAGCGAGTGAAATATTTACGTTGTCATATTATCTAACATCAGAAAATTCCACTGAGGTCGATTTTGCCTTTCATCCTTTCGGGGTCGATAAATTAAGTACAATTGAAACACCGGAGTCGATGTAATCGACAACACCTCCTACCCACAAATTTGAGGCCATGTGCCATTAACAGAAATGATTATCTAAGGTGAGGAAAGGCGTTACTGGTATTCCATCCGTCTTTACGATCTGAGTTCAAATTCTGCCGAGGTCGACTTTGTCTTTCATCCTTCCGGGCTTCATATATGTTCTATCTTAGTACGGCGGTGGGGGGGGGGGTCGATGTATCAACTTATCTGCCCCGCTTGACCTAGCTAGTCTTCTGCCAAAATTTGAAACCAAATTCAGTGAGCTGGCATAATCGTTAACACACCGGGCAAAGTCGGGTTCGATATAATAAATGCCAGTTGAGCAGTAGGATCAATGTAATTGATTTACCCCTTCCCCCTAACAAAATATGGAATCATTCCCTAATATGAAGCATTTAAGAGCCATTTTTGTCACCTCTGCGTTTAAATGAATTGAAGTGCATACGTTTTATGCTTTTAAATGCCATTGCCGATTCCAGTAAAATATTAGTAGATTTTTGCAATGTATCATGTGGCGTTTAAAACAGATATTGGTATGTCTCGAGGAATATTTCCAGCAGTGCAGAAATAAAGATATCTTTAAATCATAGAAATGCGAATTATACAATCCATTTTACAGTCGATAAGGCGACAGCATTTCATAGTTTTTTTTTTGTAGCGTCACATTGAATGGTTGTCATGTCAATCCAATGACGCTCTTGTAAATATTTGCAACATTGATTTTATATATTTATCGATTTATTTTTTTAGATATTAATGTTGGTTTGGGTATGGAGATTATCAGTGAAATGAATGGGGAGAAGAGTTGTTACGTGGAAAAAATCCTTAATCTTCTAATACGATCACTTTTTAAAATTTTATTTTCCTTTTTACTCTGTAATGATTCTTGCGATGGCAACTGCATCCCTACTCAGATGTTAGTATTTTTAACCCTTTAACATTCAGATTAATCTATCAAATATAATGCTTATTTATTCACATTGTTTAAATTGATCATGCATTCTCTCATAGTTTCAAGATTTTGAGGACTTGTTTGTTCAAATCTAAAATGATATTTTAGGGTAGATGTGTGAGGCTGGATCTGGTTGGTTTAAAGATAAAACATGTAAAATATGTAGTCCAGATCTGGCCGGTTTAAAGGCTATAGAGTTAAACGTACGTTGATCAGATTTCACGTATGCCTGCCTCCGTCGCTTCCTTCTAAGGCAATTTTATGGAGTAACAGTGTGCGGCGACACTTGGTTGTTTATTAACCAATATTATTGTTGTTGCTTCGGTATCTCGCATCATTACCGCCGGATGTGAATCCGAGGTACTTTTTGATGTGGTTTCTAGATAAGCTTCAGACAATGTAGCACATTCTTTTCAGATACCAGGAGCGGAGCCTGAGTTTAAATTTTTATCTGGTGGCTCATATGTAACAACAAACAATGGGATTTGTTGCATTTGCTGTAGCTTTTATCTATTGAAACTTTCTCGGTAGAAAGCCGCTAAATAAATTCGCTACCGCATCAGATGCAACTGAAGTTTCTCCTCTGGATGCCCTTTCTCAAACTTTTTTCTCATCACGCCAACAGTACCCAACTGTAATATCGGATTGTTTTAGGGAATCGCAGATATACGAGGAACTGTGTGTTCATATGAAGTCCGCCGACCAGTTATCGCTATATGTTGCCTGGACAAAGACAACCTACTCAGTTGTATAGTAATGTCATTACGAGCCACTACTCGTTTGACATCCGTAATGATGTTTGCATGTATAACTAAATATTTTGCGGCTATTTTAAAGGTGACCAAATCTCTTAGCGCTTCGTCTCAAACTTTTGCTCCTTACTTCGGAAGAAATCGATTATGCAAACTTATGTTCTCCGTCACAGTAAATGGTACTTGCAATTCTTTCCCACGTTTAAAATATCACTAAGTATTAGCACTAATCTGCCTCTCTCACCAGAGTATTATTATTATTCACATTAGTTACATTTGACGGTTATTTGTCCTCATCTTGTTTCTTGTTAACACGACGTTTCAGCTGATATACCCCCCCACCCGCCTTCATCAGGTGTCGTAGAGAAATTTCGAACCTGGGTTCTCATTCCTAAGGTATTTTTCGAAGTTGTTATTGTTGTTTGAGGTAGAAATGCTGAAAAAGTTTCCCTTGTTTTTCAATTTGAAATATCCATTCATTACTTTACTTGGCAACCTCACACGCGGTCATTACTGTATGAATGCATGCCTGTATATGCGTGTATGTGTGCGTATGTGTGTATTTGTTAATGTCAGTGCTGTTGTTTATCGCAATCGAAGTCGTTCTAATAGTTCAGAACCTATGTTATTTTCCGTCAGAAATTCATTATTAATTATCTAGAAATTCATGTATTTCACTAAGGAAGTGAATCTTGTTTTTCATTTCTCTGTCAAGTTTCATTAAAATTTTTTTTGGCATTCGTTCGAATATCCAAAGTTTGTATGTGTGATGGGGGGAGGGGGGATTTAATTGATGCAACCATTTCGTCTGTTTACGAGTGGTAGGTGAGGAAATATATTTTCTTCGAAATTAAAGGATGTTTCCCCCAGTGAAGAATTAATGCAAGCAATTATATTTATATTTTTTCCTGTTTACCATTCGAGTGTCTACATTGTATTGACAATAAACTACGTCATGGGACAACCAAATTGAACGCATCCGGGTATCTGAATTAATAATGACGTTGATGGTGTTAGTTAGTGGTGGGTGTTGTTGTTCGGGATCATGATGGGGATAATAATAATAATAATAACGACAGTAATAATAATAATACTATTAATGATAATAAAACTAACAACAATAACAACAACTGCAATATTAATAAGAATAATAAAGATGATGATGATGATGAGGATGATGATGATGATAATGATGATGATGATGATGATGATGATGATGATGCTGATGCTGATGCTGCTGCTGATGATGATGATGACGAAGAGGATAATGATTATAATAATAATAATAATAATAATAATAATAATAATAATAATGATAATAATAACAATAATAATAATAATGATGAGGAGGAGGAGCATGAGTGGGATGTGGAGAATACATACATATATACGCAAACATACATGCATACATACATAAATATATATATATACATAAATAATACATGCACGCCTACAAACATACAGATACACATATCTACATCCATCCATATATATAAATATAAATATATATATATATATATAAACACACACACATATACATATAGATGGATATATAGATATAAATATACGTGTGCTTATGTATATATGTTTATATATATAATATCTGTATATATATGTATATATATATATATATACAAATATATATGTGTATCTATATGTATCTATATATATGTATGTATGTTGTTGGCACTCCGTCGCTTACGACGTCGAGGGTCCCAGTTGATCCGATCAACGGAACAACCTGCTCGTGAAATTAACGTGTAAGTGACTGAGTACTCCACAGACACGTATACCCTTCTCGGGGATATTCAGCGTGACACAGTGTGACAAGGCTGACCCTTTGAAATTTCAGGCATAACAGAAACAGAAAATAAGAGTGAGAGAAAGTTGTGGTGAAAGAGTACAGCAGGGTTCGCTACCATTCCCTGCCGGAGCCTCGTGGAGCTTTAGGTTTTT
>NC_068988.1:10044047-10044720 GCF_001194135.2 Octopus bimaculoides
TTTGAAATTTCAGGCACAACAGAAACAGAAAATAAGAGTGAGAGAAAGTTGTGGTGAAAGAGTACAGCAGGGTTCGCTACCATTCCCTGCCGGAGCCTCGTGGAGCTTTAGGTTTTTTTCGCTCAATAAACACTCACAACGCCCGGTCTGGGAATCGAAACCGCGATCCTATGACCCTGAGTCCGCTGCCCTACCCACTGAGCCATTGCGCCTTCACATGTATGTATGCATATGCAATACATACGTGTGTATTTATAAGTGCATATATATCTATATAATTTTCTCTATATCTTCATATATATATATATAAATATAAGTATGTACCTATATGTGTACGTGTGTGTGTTGTGAGTTGACTAAAAACTATAAGGATATCCGTGTGTGCATGTGTATGTTTATTTTTCATTATGCAGGCGCGCGTCCAATTAAGGATATCTGATTTAATCGAGGAGTGAATGAGGTTAAAATGAGATTATTGTAACGTACCGTAAATAGAATAATCAACAAATATAAATCGCTCTGCATTCTATAGTACTATAGACGCTAGGGAAATTGATATGTATACACATGTGGTTATATGCGTATGTATATATGTGCTTGTGTGCGCTTGTTGATGATTAGATCAATATATAACTAATATATATATATATATATATATATATATATATATATA
>NC_068988.1:10045068-10045373 GCF_001194135.2 Octopus bimaculoides
AATATATATACATAAAATATACGCATGAATTTATGTATACGTATATATATACGTATATATGTATATATAATAATAATAATAATAATAATAATAATAATAATAATAATAATAATAATAATAATAATAATAATAATAATAATAATAATAGTGATCATGAAGATGCTGATGATAATAATCTATGGAGAGAATTTATAAATATTCTTAAATAAGATTTATTAAATAAAGATATTTACTAATCCTACCCATGAATTATTATTATTATTATTATTATTATTATTATTATTATTATTATTATTATTATTATT
>NC_068988.1:10045383-10047542 GCF_001194135.2 Octopus bimaculoides
TTATTATTATTATTATCGTACATTATATCTGCACAGCTTGGTCCAACCCCAAAATATTGCTAGAGCCTGGTCGTATCATTAGGCTGCAGCCGGCATAAGAAAATAGGAGCTTTTATATATATTTATAGCTTAAAAAAAAAAAATATATGTATGTATGTATGTAGGTTTGTATGTATCTCGAAAGAAGGCTTTCCAAAGTATTGCTTCGAAGAAAAGGCTTTTGTATTTCTCCAGACCTGTCAAGGACAGAGTAACAAAAGTTAACAGTAGTTCTTGTATGGCAATTTAATGAGAAATTCGGGCAAGCGCTATTAGAGCTAATGGTGATAAGGGAGAAATGGTAAGTTGTGCATCTAATGTTTCGTGCGGCTGAGGAAAATTTGATAGAAAGTGACATGCTATAAATATATACAAATAGTACTAATTGTCATTTTCGTGGTAATGATAATGACGATGACAAAATGATGATGATAATGACGACAACGATGATAATACTATTGATGATGATGGTATTGATGATGTTTTTTGGTGATGATGATAATGATGACGTGTTTATAGTGGAAGAAAGAAAGAAAAGAGAAATGTACATGAATGGCGTTGGTGGTGAGATTCATGGTGCGTTTTGATGATGATGATACTGTACCGAGTGTTTGAAGCAAAACCTTAGAGCTTTAGTAACCAGAATGAAACTGCACTTCTGTCAACCGACGTGTCTTGGAATATCCCAACATATTAGAGTATGTTCTAGTTTTCTTATACAATTCAGACGTTCCCGGGCTTTCGTAAAGAAAGGAGACTGGTGCACTTTGGAATCAAGAGTAACACGCCCTTTAAATTAAACAAACAAGTTTCATTGGTCGCAGAAGAACCTTCAATTAAAGCAATCTTCGATGAGGTTGGACAGAATATTATTCGCAACTCACACGCGAAGTTAACGTCTTCGCGTTTTTGTTAAGTAATTACAAACTACATCGGCTGTAGCACACCAAGTTACACTAATGTCAGACAATAATGTGAAAATGTGGTTTTTATAATATACGCCGAGAACAATAAATGTTAAACAACGATGGTTTTGGTTTACTAATAGGTCAACATGCAGTCTATCGCATGTGAAGGTGAGAATAAAAGAATTAGAAAAGGGATGGGAGAGAAAACGACAGGGGAGATAAGAGCATAGGGTAGAGTCGCATCAAATTGATTAAGATAAACTTACTTGGAAATGGATGCGTGGTGTTCAATCAAATAATAATATAAATACTATATATATATACGCACGCACACACATAGACACACATACATATATATAGACACACACACGCACATACATACATATATATATATATATATATATATATATATATATATATATATATATATATATATACATGTATGTAGTCTCCATGTGACTATATGTGTGCGTAATTTTTCTTTTCTTTTCATTCTGGTAGAAGAAGCTAATACGTGTATTTATATACTTTTGTCCTACATTTTGATAGATTTTTCCGTAGGCATCAACACAGATTTTCTCAGTCGTAACGCCTGTATGCTCCGTAAATATAATTCTTTCCAAATAAAATGTACGTCATTGTCATCGCTCGGATGAAGCTATAGGATGTTATCTGGATACTCAACTAAGAGTCCACTTCATCTTATAGCACCTTGGTTCCTAAACTGGGTTCACTCACCACCAGGGGTCCGCGAAGCGATTTTACGGTGTCCACAAAGTGTTTCAAAATTTCATATCTTTTATGTTGAAAACACTTGGTTTTCGGTTTTAGCTAAAGCTGGAACCCTTGAACATTCACGCACTACACAGAACCCCTAAGTTTAAAAAACACAGGGCGTACACTAACTGAATGCAAGCGTCCCTCTGCGGGTTTATTGATCGATGAGCGGGTATGGACGCAACAGCCTTCGTTTGATTTCTGTAGTTATCATCAGTGTATTCTTTGGCGATTTAATAAGAGTTTTGACTGTTATTTCAAGCAGGTAGACATACTTAGTATGTCCTTTGATTAATTTTAATCCCTCGGCTATTTAATGCTATTTTTGGCCTACTATCGCCTGTGTCATTGTTCTGTTATTTCCATTTTTTTAAATAGTTACATTTGATAATAATAGAATAAATGACACCTTCGCAAATTCATTTTTCGTATATA
>NC_068988.1:10048307-10051476 GCF_001194135.2 Octopus bimaculoides
GTTAGGGTTAGGGTTAGGGTAAAACAGCAAATTTAAAAAGAAAGAAGCAAAACGAAGCTATGGAAATTAAATACGCTTTACACCGCTTAATCAGCCAAAGGAATAAATGTAAACACCTGAATACTTGTCAGTGATTGGTTGAAATTATCGAAATAAGACAATTTTTTACATGAAATAAATTCGAATACAAAAATATTTTTCTGTTCTATAACACAAAATAGATAAGTATACGAAGTTTGAAAGTCTTTCGGTACCAAAAACACTACGTAAAACATTAATGAAAAATGTGGCCCCCGTTTTAAAAAAGATCCAAGTTTTCTCCACAGAGTGAAATAGTACAAAATTCTGTGCATTTACAGCACAAAAATTAGCATATTGTTATTACGTTTATTTGTAAAATGTCTTTTGCAAAGAAAAGGAGACATGAGGAGGCATATTGGAGTTTCGGTTTTATTGTGCTTACTGCTGCCAGAGTAGAAAAACCACATTGTGTTCTGTGCTTTTAGGTATTGGAAATGACTCTGATTTTGAAACGCTTTTACTGTACTCGTCATGTGTGTTGGTTATCCAAAGGGAGAGTACTGAAAAGAGTATTCGCTCTACAAAATGAGATACACGAATTTCTTCGAGGTGCTAAAAAAGTGCGGCACAAACAATTCTCCAACACTCAGTTCCTTACATGTCTCTCTTTTTGGTCTAGATTTTTGAATAAGTTAATTCTGTTAACTTAGCATTATAAGGAAAAGACATCACTATTCTACACTGTCATGAAAAAATGACTGCATTCAAAATGAAGCTCCATTTGTGGTATTCGAAATTGAAATGTGAGGATTTTGCACTATATCCTTGACGAAGATAGGTTTCGAGTTGATGCTGACATCTTCGACATAATGAAGCAGCACGTCTTAATACTTCACAATGAAATTCAAAATATATTAAAAAAAATAAAAAAACATTCCTCAACTTACAGTACTTCGAAAATTTCATCATGTCATTACCAATCCCATCTCTGTTGTTGACCTTCTACCGGAAGATTACGACATTCAAGAACACTTCATTGACTTGCTGAATGATGGAAGTGCAAAAACCGCCTTTCGTAACATGTGTCGCAGTCCTATCCAGATGTTGCCAAATTGGACCCTAAAATTCATCGTTCTTCCATTCGCAACAACGTAGGAATGTGAGACGGCTTTTGCAACTTTACTCGCAATGAAAACAACCTGGATGTTGCGCATGACATGAGGGTCGCAGTATCAAAAAGCAGTCTATCACTGATGGCATATTACAGACCAAACATCCCTATCATGGAATTTAAAAAAATTTTATTAGTAAAATTATATCTCATGAAAAATTATTTTATACAAGGTCATTTTGCTTTGTTCGTCTTCTCTGATTTTTCCTTTTAGAGCCGGGGTGGGGGTCCGCAAGGCCTCGAAAAAATGGGAGAGGGTCCGTAAGACGAAAATTTTGAAAAAGTTTTGGTTATGAAACAATCAGCTGTAAAGTAATGAAATTCATTACATGGTCTTTGGTATTTTCCGGTGTATTATCTCTTTGTTTCTTATTACCACTCTATACTAATCTAACATTGTGTTAAAAATCAGACATATATTGAATTCTACTGCAGGTTATTAGTCTCACTATGTCTCAGCGAAATACTAATAAAATAAATGTGCGTATATATAAAACCTCTAAGCGCCTTATTCATATCACTGATCTTGTTCGTGAGAAATGTAACATTATTTATATTTTGATGGTTTTTTCTTGTTTTGTATTTAGGTTGATATTCCTTCCTGCAACACGCCGATCTCGCACGTATGAAATTCGCTATAAATAAACGACAACAGTAATGTATTTATGTATGCAATTTCTATATCAACAATTTTATTGTAATATAAAAGATACACACTTGATACTGGCGGCAACATCGTCCAGTGCTACAGTCTTATGCCCTCACCTCTTGTCCCCCCCTTTCTCCCCTCTCTCTCTTTCTCACTATATATATATATATATGTATATATACATTTGTGTATATATATATATATATATATATATATATATGTATATATATCCGTGTGTGTTTGTGTGCGAATGCGCGCATATGCGTATATACAGGCATTCGCATTTACAAATATCACACGATGTGATATGTGTAAATACGCCTCAGCGATATGTGTGATATGTGTATATAGAAATGCCTGAAAATAAATATCAACAAATTACGACCACATAAAAGCATTTCGTAACGAAGTTGTTCTCAATAAATTTAGAAATTAAAACTGCATATGAAATATTGTTAATTTATAAGTTTGAATTCTCATACACATAAAATTATGTATAGAACTTTATGCTATTTCCATCTTTGTATTAAAATGTTTTCCACAACTGAGTATTAGTTTATCTCAATGTATTTTGATATCTCTGCGCAATACAGTTTACATATCGATCGTATATGTTTATAAATTGCAGCATTTCAAGAAACATTTAACTTTTCCTTAACTGCATAGATTATTACGATGTGTTAAATTATTCAAATTGGTGCTTAAGATATATGTCCACCATGAGTATATATTCCGTAATTTTTGTCATCCGACTCGTTTTATTACGGCCACTTACATTCGAGAAGACATATATACATTAAAAGCGTAAATATGCGAAGACAGAAAATAGCAAATGTATTTCTACCAATGAAATATATTACTTAATGAAATATGTTAATATATAATGTAATGCATATGTATATGTTAGGCGGTGTGATGGCAGAAACGTTAGCATGCCAGGATATATGTGGGTGTATGAACACCCTCGGGCAAGATGGATTGCATGTTCGTTTCTCTATTTGCCATCTCTGATTTTATTTTTTATCTTCTATATAAATGAAGTTATTTCCCCCGTCTGATTGCTTTTCTCGCTATAAAACGTGAAGTTACATTGTGGAACAGTTATTTTAAGGAGTTGTATTTATGTATCACCCGACGAGTTACATCTGCACCGCCGGCTGCTCCTCACCCAGTTGTCGAGTGTCCCGACCATGAGGAATCAATGTTAGATGTGTCGGAACAATTGTCATGATTAATAATAAATCCTCGTATATTCCATTTTCTCTTTCATTTGCCATATATATATATATATATATATATATATATATATATATATATATATATATATA
>NC_068988.1:10051725-10052596 GCF_001194135.2 Octopus bimaculoides
ATGTATTAGTATATATATACACACACACACGCATATATACATAGATACATATATACATGTGTGTATATATATATATATATATATATATACACATGCATATATATATATACATGCATATATATATATTATATGTATGTATACATACATACAAACACAAATACATATATATATATATACGTATGTGTGTAAATACATTCATATATATGTAGTGAGCTTGATATACGCACTACAAAACACACACGCGCATATGTAAGTGCGCGTGTGTGTATAAGTGTGCGTATGTATATGTGAGCGTGTGTGTATCTAACTAAGTGTACGAAATTATGTAAGGTTCATTGTTCTGATATAAAATTATATGTTTTTCATAACAGAGACATCTACTCAACGACAAACGAAACTAAACAAATCGACTCGATACAAAGATATAAAGACGTTGGTACATGTATGATAAATCAATTTTTAATCTGGAAAGAAAGCAGAGTTAGTTTTCTTAGAGAGAGCCGAAAGCAATTTGTATATCTTCAATGTCTGACACTACTACACATAACGGCTGTTTTAATCGGCCATACTGACTAGACTAAGTAATTAGAAATGAATCTTTCAACGATATTTTACCTTATAACAGCAGACGAAAAGAAAACAAACACTTGGAAACGTATTACAGCCTGCAGATTTGCAAATGACTAAATTATTTATATATATCATGTAGGCCCTCCACCACAAGAAAGAAAAAAAAGCAAACAAAAAATAAACGTAATGCACTAAATTCAGTGAAATTAAACAAACCAATTTGAGGTGCATGGTTAATTAATATTCTGGACCAAAGTGGGATGGAAGGCAATATATATATATATATATATATATATATATA
>NC_068988.1:10052803-10054040 GCF_001194135.2 Octopus bimaculoides
TATATATACATGTGCATATCGATAGTGAAACTAATAGAAATGAAATTATTAAAAGTGAAGCTATTAACATACGTATATATATATATAGTGAAAATAATAAAGTTTAAACTAAAACTTGTGTAAGTGAAACGATATAAATGTGAAACTATTATATCACATTACGATAGAGACGATATTGTTTCACTTTTGACAAGTAATACCGAAACAGTAATGCATGCGTTAAATTTGAATGAGATCGGTTATGTATTTCTCGAGTTTTAGTGATGCACACATACATACATACATACAGACAGACTCATTCTGAGTGTTTATATATATATATATATATATCCATCACACACCGTGTGTGTGTGTGTGTGTGTGTGTGTGTGTGTGTGTGTGTGTGTGTGTGAGAGTCTGTCTGTCTGTCTGTGTGTCTGTCTGTCTTTGTGTGTGTGTGCGTGTTTGTAGTAGGTATGTATGGATTTACATATTTCTTCCCGTTTCATTTTGATATGACAAGGAATGATTTTAACTGGTAGGATGTGTTTGAATGTGTGGAACATTATTCCGACTTAATTAACCCTTAATCTTAGAGGTAAGGAAGTATTCTTTGATAAAACAATTGGAAACCATTGGAAACAAGTTTTGTAACAGAAGTGTAAATTATAAATATTATATATGAATATATAGAAAGTCTCATGACCGGTGGTCATGTACACAGCGAATCTATATTGATATGAATGCTTGTATTTCATAGAGAACCATCATAGAATTTTTCATATGTCATGTAATTTCAAATTTGATATAATTTTCATATCCGATATAATATGTAATATCTGATAACATTGGAAATGCCTAAAATTCGTTGGTTTATGCAGGCAGCTACCAGCAATGAGTCATATCTGATATTAAAATTGCGTACGTTTGATGATAAAATTTGTGTTTCGATCGAGGTCTTTGTAGAGAGGGAAGCCAAATAATTAGGATTCATTTAGGATACGCTTACTTTGAAAATGTCTGCATGATAAACAGTTTATTTTATTTCACTACTGTTACTCATTTCAGCAATGAGTCCGTCACAAAGATCTAATGATTTTTAATATAATTATGGATTTAATGTACATTTACACTGGAATTAAATGTGCGAGATGGTCCCTAAGGTATTTAAATACAGCGATACATATATACATAGACAATTATATATATATATACATATATATATATATATATATATATATATATATATATATATATA
>NC_068988.1:10054853-10057353 GCF_001194135.2 Octopus bimaculoides
TATATATATATATTTATGTGTATTGTGTTTATATGTGTGTGTGTTGGTGTGTGTGTGTGTGTGCGCGCATATAGCGTTAGGAAAAAACATATTAATTTGATTGAATAATCTTCGTTTACATTTGTCATTTTGTCACAGACCTATTCGGATATTGCTTAGGCAGTTTCCTTGCATATCATCAATCTGCAGACCGAAGCAGTTAAGGTCTATTGAACAGTAATCTAAAATATTATTAGCTTTACCCATGAAGGTGGAGAGAATACAGGGCCATATATAATGAAAGTATTTCTTTAGTGTGTATATATATATATATATATATATATATATATATATGTATGTATGTATATGTGCCCGCGTATGTGTATCAGGTTGAGTGAAAAGTCAAATTTTCATTGGCAACTTCTATCACCATGTTATATCATTAATTTGATACAACTTTTCAAATTGTTGCCTAATCGTTTATCCTTTATTATCATATAGCATATAGTCATTATTTGTTGAGTCTTTAATTCAAAGCTCTGGCAATGAGTGGTAACAATGTTGGTACTAGAGCTCCTACGTTGGCAGCAGAGTTTCGAACTCCACAAACCATCAGCAATCCACAATTATATAAGCTTGGTCGTGGGAACAGACGCTGTCAAGTAGTTCCTAATTAACGAATAACCAAGCTCAGCGATATGTGAACATTTACAAACACTTTAAATAAATAAATGCTATCGTACGTTCAACAACTAAAACATCGGCTGCAAAGCAAAATGATAATAAATGTTCAGTATTATATTTGCATTATAGTTAAGATGTATCTGCAGTGTACAGTAAAACATTTCTACAAATAGTTTATTGTATAGCTAGAAGTATGTGCCACATTTAGTATAGAGCTTTTTCCAATAATATTTACTCAATATATCAGCAATATATGATTTAAATATTCACTTTTGTAGGTTTTAGCGCTGAATTATGGAACATATGTATATCTAACTACAGAAATTATACGCCAGGTATTTGCTTGTACGCTGCTCCAATACACCACATAGGTATTACAGCAATACTAGAACGTTCATATATACGTACATTACCTTTATAAGAATAATTAAAGTGTGCATCACCATTATTGCATTCTCATCTTCACAGATCCTTAGATTTTGTAATAGCTAATATCTATTATAATGTTTTGCCGAATGTCCAGATTTCAGAGTAGCGCATGAATATGTTGCTATTCAATATGTTGCATAGTTGTTATCGAAAATCTTGACGAATGCATTAGAATATAATAATTCACATATTGGAGCTTACCTCAGGTAAAGAGATGAAACGAATTTAGTGGTATTTGCAGAATTCAACTAACCCAAATCAGACAATATGCCCTTTGATTTCTGAAGTAATAATACAGTTTTTCTAAAATATTAATTCCGCAAAAAGAAGCCCACAACAAATGAAAATGAATAGCGGATATCGATTTTCAGTCATCATCTCTGTAAGAAATGGGAAATGAACCAAATCAGGTGCTCAATATAGAATTGCAGTAAATTGGGCTGGATGTAGTAACAGAACAGCTAGTAATAATGCACCGACATATGACAGTCATATTTTTTTATAAAATTCAAATGGATTTGAAGGAATATAAAATATCCAACGGAGGAAGATAAAAACATAGCTCTTCCTGATTTAATGCAAATGATAATCAGTTAGAAAGACATGGCAATATTAACCTTATACGTGAAAGGCATTTTACTTCATGGCAGATATTTTATAATTTATGATGCTACGAGTATCAAATTCTAAAATGCAGATGAGGTCAATACGTTAATGTGACCTACGTTAATTTCAATAAGCATTGGATTTGAATCTTTCGTTACCATCTTAAAGGGTACTGATTGTTCAATCTGAGAAAAATATTGTAAAATTCATTTGTAAAAGCAAATGCGTCTTAAAGCATTAATTAATGCTTTAACTTAAATTATACCCCCATATTTTTGTGAATTTCTATATTTTCCCTTCAAGCATTTAATTTTTGTTATTTATGTTTCTTCTAAAACACTTCTATTTTCGAATATTTAATTGTAGGAATATCTCTGAATATTTTACACAATATTATCAAAATATGATTTACACTCTAGATATCATAGTATTAACGAAATGGATAACACTAGCTGTCTGACAAATATATATTGAATATATATACAAATTATGATAAAAGTGTTTTAAAATGTGATAAACTCATATGCGAAATAAATATAATGACGTAATACACAGCAAAAATATTTATGTTAAGTCTGAGAATACGTCCTCCCAATTTTTGTTTGATAATGGTTAGTTTATCTCATGTTTAAGGCACTAGAATTTGTATGCATCTTGAAATATTTTACTAGGAACAATGGCTATGTTCTCCAAATTTGTAGATAGATGATTGGTCATAAATCGGTTAGCATATAATATACATCTCAGTTTACATCTCAAAATATTTCGCGCTCAATAACAAGTAAGTTAAGTAAATAACTTG
>NC_068988.1:10059562-10061998 GCF_001194135.2 Octopus bimaculoides
TATATAGACGTGTGAATGTGTATGTAGAAATATACATACGCATCTTTTCATATCTATATATATATATATATTTCGAAATATATATATATATATGTATTTACACACACACGCACGCATGCTTGCACACACACACACACACACACACATACACACACACACACAACTCAAGACTAAATGTGTTTTCGGGAGCGTAAAAGCACGACATAAAAGCACACAAAAAGACACATGTATGCATGCATTGATATTTGTTGTTTTTTTTGTGTCTGCAAATGAGAATAAGAGAGGGGGAGAGGGGGAGAGAAAGAGAGAACGATAAAATGATGGGAGGTGCGTAATTGATCAGCACAATGTTTCATATCAGATTTCTTGTTGAAGCGATTCTGTTTTTCATATGCTTTTCTAGATTCCAATTATTTTCATTACATTATTCAATGGATTTTCTACAAAAATTCTTCAACACTTCCTCACCTATATTGACAATGGGCGTTATCAAGTGTTATATTCTACCACTAACGTTGGAAAACAATATTTTAATGATTATTTTGTTTATATGACATCTGCATTCAGATGCAGTACAAGCTCTCAGTTACATAAAACTGCTTCCGTTTACAAGTGTACACCTTAACAGTCTATCTTTTCGTAGCTTAACAGACCGTCTTTTATACGACTTTATTTAATATCACGTACACTGCATGAAGGACAGTGCTCCAGTATCGATTACAAATGATGTACTTTATAGGTAACTTGGATATATAATCTGAAATATGGTTGTCTGTTCAAAGAAATGTAAGAAGTGGTTAGAGTTTTGTGAAAAAAATTGAGCTCTTGAAGGTTTGTAATACTGTAAAAGCGATATAAAATTTATTTCAAATAGCAGAATACAGGATGACTTCACATGGGATGTAAAAATGCTCACAAATCAAGAAGAGATTGCTCACGTAAGGATTTTAATTTAGCTTCTATAATCTTAGCGATTTTGTCAGATTTCGCATGATTCTCCACGTTTGAGATTAAAGAAGAATGTTTTCAATCCGAAATAAAAAAAAATGAGGGGCAACAAATTAAAATTTTAGATATGCTTTTCTAATAATTGTTTGTTGATTGCCATTAAACTAATACTACATGGAAATATGTGCCGTAACCACTCTTTGTATTAGTATACATGTCAAACAAAATATATAGTACTAAATAAAATCCAGTAAGAATTTAACAAGTTTTGATCTCTTCATAGCTATTTTTGTCGCATGATATGGTAAATACTTATTGAGATTTACTAATATTCTCTATTATTATAAATATGTTTCTGAAATATATTGCCTTTGGAAATGGTCTGTATGTTTAGTGACATAAAGTCGGTAAAATTTACGATTCAAATTTAAAAGATTGTGCATTACGAAGATAATCCAGGCACATAGGGAGTATAATAATTTACGCTGTGGAAATAACGCATTTGTCATATCTTTAATTCCTTTATTTTGAGTATTTCTAATTCAATTATGCCTAGTTATAAGCGGACGCCTCGGTATTCATTCCGTTTATATTCAATTTCACCATCTCCATCTTTCGTTACTCTGCATACAATATGCCTACATGCTACATACAACGCGAATGTAGCTTATTGCTAGGACAATTCACTTTCTCTTCCTATGAATCTTTAATGAATCCTTCAATATGACTGACCTTCATTCATAATGTAAATTATACCGTATTTGCAAGTAGCACAATCTATGCAGCAACACACAATGGTTTTACAGTTATTGCTAAATTATTGATGACCGCAGATTCGCGATTCTTTGTTGAATGAAACACTTCTATGGTTGTATTGATGACTTAAAGAAAATCCGAATCACCTGTCTTTAATATATGTCTACACAAATTGCGTATTACCGTTATCCGAAAATTGCGTAGTCTCGAAAAATACCGAGGGTGACAAGCGATTTAGATTTATATATAACAAAATACATAAAATATATACTATTGCATCTCAACTTTCAGGAAAAAAGCATTCACATTGATGACAATAATTGTGTGAATAATGGCTTAATGTTGAAAAATGCTGACGTTTGTTTAATTGCTTCTACAATGTTACCGATACAAGTACATATATGAAGGTATATTTCAACTATTAACAGCAACACACACACACACACACACACACACACATATATATATATATATATATGTTATCTCCCCCTTTCTTAGCTCTCCTGAAAAAAGAATTTCTAACTTCCGGTCAGCCATTGTTATGATCGGCCATTATTATGATTGACCGTTGACTGAACACTATTCAATTTTTTTTCTCCGTGTTTTTCTCCTTGTCTCCGTATTCTTTCTGTTGAAGAGCGTAGCTCGAAACGTCAAAGACTTTCCGTATTCCCGAGCGTCATACTAATATATCCTTTTGTTATTTACACCACCTGTCCTCGTCTGTTGTTA
>NC_068988.1:10062814-10068218 GCF_001194135.2 Octopus bimaculoides
ACACACACATATATATATGTATATATATATATATATATATATATATACATGCTTATACACACACACACACATATATATATATATTTATATCTGTAGATATATGTGTTGTATGAATGTGTGTGCGTGCGTCCGTTGTCGTGTATATGCTTGTATATATGCATTTATTTATATATATACGCATATTTATACGAAGTCTCAAAACATAGTTTTCTTTTCTAAATCATTTGTGGCTGTAATGTCTTAATGAAAATTTATTATGAAACGAGACTATTGCAGTTGTCATCGCAAAGATATAGAAGTTATGAGCAGAAGATAAACATATTGTAAAGGGCTGCTTCTCGAAATGTATATTCGAAATACATTTTGCATGCTTTAGTCATATCATGAAGGTCAACGGTACCGAGGGGGGATTTTCCCCATGCACCAAAATTGACACGAAATCTTGCAGCACAGTTTATGCATCAAGACAACTTAATGAATATTTGGTTGTATTAATTAAATTGTGAGATATTATTCCGAGAGGAGATATATTTTCTCCACAGATTTTCCCGCAATTTGAGAGCATACGAATTTAGACAAACCAATTTGGAAGTTAGTAAAAATCACTAGAATCATTAGAATAAGATGTCGCTTGATGCCACTTGAAAGATTGGAACACTATCTTAGCTCATCCTTGATTAGGTAGCCATCCTTGCTGATATTGATTTCTCAAATATTCATACAGCCATTTAACTATTACTATACTGCTACGTATATAACAGAAAGCTATACTGAAACACTGTTAGACTCTGACGACAACATAAAGCGGTAGTGATGTTACGGAATTATTAATTAGCATCAATACACGTAGCATTAGTAATAAAACTTAAATATTTGCAAATGCTCAACTAGATGTCATCTTCTATTGTCGTCTCCAGTGACAAACTGCTGTGTGCGAAAATAGATAATCTTATCTAATTTCAAATAAACTATTATGACACGTAATACATTGAAAAATCACCCGCCCGAGCTATCAACTTTATACTCTTGATAAGAACCAGTATCATTACTGCTATTCACCTGTGTCTTACTTTCTCTCCAATTTTTATGTGTCCATTAACTAAAATTTATAGCGACATATCCATTAACTTATTCAAATGAAACAACCATCGCTTTCACTGTTTTTTTTTCTTGTTTCTTTTTTTTTTTGTTCGAAGTGAGGTGTTCGTACTTATTTATTTATTTTCGCTAGCTATCTTCTAGGAATGCAATACCATTCTGAAATGACTCTTTCTCTTCTATTTCGTTTTATATTTTTTTTCTAATGTCAGAACATTTTATCATTTCTGCTCATACGCCAAGTTGAAATTATGTATTAGAACAACCTTAAAGCAAGAAAAAATTCATGAATAATGAAATACAAATCATTAGCGGAATAAAAGTTTCGTGGTTATATGTATAGCTATGCATTCATATTACTTTCTGTATGTGCTCATGTGCCCAAAGGCATTTTGTTCTTACACATATATAACTGACTTCATATGTACTTAATATAAGCGTATACAGTCACATGAAACAAAATCAAAAACATACAAGTTAATTATCTTCTTAGAAAGAAAACAAGCTTCTATTACGATGTTATATATGACTGGTACGCATTTTTATCGGCTGCGGCAAAAATAAGAACAAAGCCCCCCGTGTTTCTATATAAAATATGAAGTGAATGGAAATAAATTAAGTAGTTAAATGCAACTTTCTGAGCAGATCCCAGTATCCACAGGTTAACAAGATATATTTGACACGTGATTAAAAATGTGACAAGGAATAGGTTATAGGTAATACTGGCTTCAAATTTTAGTACAAGACCAGCAATTAAGGGAGAGTGTGTTGGTCGATTACATCAGTAATCCAGTTCAACTGTACGTATTTTGTGGACCCTGGAAGTAAAAAAAGCGCAAAGCGGACCACTGCGGAATTTGAACTCAGGATATAAAGACTGAGGAAATGCCACTAAGCCCTTTACTCAGCGTTCTAACCATTCAGCCACCTCACCGCTTTGATTATGGGTAATATCGTTTTCAGATTTTGACGCAGGGCCAGTAATTTGGTGGAAGGGCTTAAGTCGATTACATCGACTCCTTGTACACAACTGGTGTTTATTTTATCGACCACGAAAGGACGAAAGGCAAAGTCGACCACGGTGGAATTTGTACTCAGAAAGTAAAAACGGAGGATATGCTGCTAATGATTCTGCCAACTCGCCGAATTGGTTATGGGTAATATTATGGGTAATATTAACTTCTACTCATTTCTTCAAGATACGAAAGAATACAAAGCAGACCATAACAATACGAAAAATGAAATTTCTTTAATACGATGAAGAAAGATATGAAACTATAAAAACAGAAGGGAGACATGAAAATAAGTTAATGGTCTCACTCAAAATATTATATAAACGTTTAATATAATTTGTAGTATATTATAATTGCAGAACGAAATACTGCAACCCTACAAATTATTAATATTTACATACCAGCTTCCAGGAATGTGTTTAATATGTAAAATTGGTAAAGCCAAAAGCATTAAGCCGCTATATTTAGTGACTGTTCAAGAAATGTCTTCGTAGATGATTATGGGGTTAAATGGGTGCTAATGAAGGAGCAAAATCTCCTGAAGTATGGCATATACGCCCTTTAACCTTTTCTTATCTTCGATTCCTTTGTTTGTGTACATCTGAGGTCTCGGATACGAAACGTTGTAACAAAAACCAGTACTGCCTGTAATTTCTGTAGAATGCCTGTAGCGATAACCGTAACGAGTGATGTAAAGCGCACTGCAAACACTGTAGAACATGGTATTGACTTATAAAATAAGTTTAATATGCTTTATAATACGCTATGCTTGCGTAACGAAATATCGCGCCCTAAGTGTACGGAATAATTTTAAATCAGTTTGTTTCCATAGATTACTTAGTGTCTTCGATGTTTCTGTACAAATTACTTCCTATAGATTGTTCATTTTCATAGTTATGAGGAGGAACATATCTATTTTATGTTTTCTTGTATACTATCAAACATACATACATACAGCCGGCCGCCAACACTTTGTTCTGCAAAATAGGGGTAGCTAATCCTGTTCAGGCTATATTATTAGCATTATCCTGCGTTTGAGAATTTAAAATCACTTCTTTCAATTTCTAAGACATCTCAACGCTTCTAAAGCAAGCAACGTGTTTCCTCAGCGTCTATCTATGCACAATACACAAGAATGTTCATTGTGTTGTGACTTAGCAGAATTGTAGCTGAGAACTATACCTGTACTTTTAAAAGGAACAATGGAAACATATTGATTAACAGCGGTAAAATATTGATCACAGAGCGAGTTTAAATGCGATCGCTTAAAAAATATACCAAGTAGAATTAAGACCACTCACAAATTGTCTCCCAAATTCTCAGAAAAATGAAGCAAACACTGAATAATGTCACGTCGGGCACTCACTAAATAGGACAAGAATTATGAGAATGATTTTAATCATATAGGTTCGGAGGATTATTTTGGTTCTAAGAAGCACACATACATCCCAAACGGAGCAACTTTATTGGGATTTTGACTCGCTACAAGTAGCGACCAAAATCTTAAATGAAGAAGACGGATAATTAAAAATAAACGAACATATAAAAGGATGTAAGAGAAGTGACAGCAAGTGTCGGGAATCATTTTATTCCCGGAATGCTATTTCCCGAAAAATCACAACGACAAACAAGAAGAACAATTTTGTTGAACATACAAACGAATGATGTACTACGGTGTCACCTACATCACTTCATTTATATTGTAAATCTGACAATGTGCAGACGCAGATGTCAGTGATAGCATAGCGTTTCATGGCACAGTCAATGACAAACACAAACGTTTAAGTACTTCATCTGACAGACATCAATATTTTTAGCCATATTTACTATGCTAAGGAGACGGAAGAGTAGTGTGTGTATGTATTCATACATATACTATTCATACAAGTACATACGCATATACAAGCATAGCTGAAAAGCTACATGTATATATATATATATATATATGTATATATATATATATATATATATATATATATATATATATATATATATATTCATACATGTATGCATTTGTATGAGAATTATGTATGCAGGTATGTACGTGTGTATATATGATGTATTCATCTGTGATATTTGGTTGCATCTAAATACATGGCACAGTATTAAATAACGACATTTCAAAATTTCCCTAAGGTACATCCTACATTAAATGTATATAGAATTATTCACTCTACCATATTCAACGTTGTGAACTGAATATCATTTTTAATTCATTGAAATTAGAAATAAAGAGAGGAGAAAAGTCAATAAATTTAATTAATATTCACCTGAAAACTGGAAAAAATTGAAAAGTTATGCATTTAAGTCGCCTAAAATTTATCTGGAGATATTCAAATGGGAAGGTGAGAATGCTCTATTTTCTGAGCTATTTCTCTATCCTTGAATCTAATTTGACCCAACTAATGATACTCAGCTATTATAATATGGAGTTTTAATTCTCTCACAAGCCAACGAATTCCAGAGAAATGTTTAAGTCGATTACATCGACCCCAATACTCGTTTGGTACTTATTTTATCCACCCGGAGGATTAGAAGGCAGATCCGACTCCATTAAAATTTATGCTGGGAACGTAACGATAGACGAAATACCGCCAAGCATTTTGCTCAGCCGGTTATGATTTAGACATTTTGCCGCCTAAAATTATCATAATAATATTATAAACAGACTATAAGAGTACAAAATTTTGCCGGAAAAACAATTTCTTGACTACGTAATTAAAACAATAAACTTTGGATATTTCACTGGTTTAACTTTTGTGTGAAGGGAATATATTTAAGCTCAGGTTACTACTTTTAGTAGAGTGAAGTAAATTAGTTTCTGAAATTTCATAATGACATATTATATGAATAACCGCAATAAACAAGCTTGATGTTCCTCCAGATATCTCTGAAAACGATAGCCTCCCAAAATCTGTGCATTGTTGAAGAGGAAGGCAGGTGTTTTCTGAATTCTTTTGTAATTTATTTTATCAAATATCTAGATAAATGAATTTAATATTTTACTAGTATATTATAGATTCTGAGATATTCTGCAGTCAGGTAGTTTCACATTATTTATGATTCACCGAGAAGCACCGAAGAGTGGAATATACGGCCAATGTAATTAGTATAACCAAGAGAGACGAGAGACACCTCATTGCCATGCTTGGATAAAAGTACAGTCGAATGAACATTATTTTCATCTCACTACATTTCGTATGCAGACTTCATTTAATTACGCTCTTCAACATTGTGCACCCATGGAGTAGATTCCAGAAGCATTATATTATATTTTATATATATATATATAT
>NC_068988.1:10068733-10069144 GCF_001194135.2 Octopus bimaculoides
TATATTATTACATATCTCTCCCGCCTGCGCTCCAGGGAGTAGAGACCTAGTGCCTTCAGTCGCTCCCTGTAGTTCATCTGTTGGACTGTGGCGATCTTTTTTGTATAGTGCCGCTGAATTGCCTCGAGTTCTGCTGTCCGCTTAACACTGTGTGGTGACCACAACTGAGAGCAATAGTCTAGGCGGCTCAGAACAAATGTCTTCCACAGAGTCAACATGACTTTTTGATCCCTTGTACGGAATGTCCTCAGTATCCACCCTGCCGGTTGTCTGCACTTTGCTGTCAACTTGACAATGTGCATGTGAAATGATGCATCACTACACATGTTGATTATGTATGTATATATATAATTCAACTGGAATATACCCCACGGGGGTCAATTGTTTACGTATATATATATATATATATAT
>NC_068988.1:10069495-10075505 GCF_001194135.2 Octopus bimaculoides
AGAGAGAGAGAGAGAGAGAGAGAGAGAGAGAGAGAGAAAGATAGAAAGATAGATAGAAAAAGTTAGATAGAAAAAGTTAGATAGATAGACAAATAGATATACATATCCATATACATATAGATATGCGTGTGGAGCATCTATGTACGCAGACGTATGTATTAATTTGCATTTATATAGGCGTGTGTGTGTGTATGTGTTTGTGTGTGTGCAACACAAACATACACATGTTCACGTAACCACGTACAAAGTACTGATTATATACACTGTAATGATAATTGAAAATTTTGATATCGTATATTTCGAATATTCATATAGATTTGAAATCAATAACTTATATTGATACATTCAACGACGGTTGAAACTTTAATTTTTCGAAATCCGCTGCACAAACAATTTTTGTACTAAGAACTTGAATTTGACACAAATGTACGTCTCATTATATTTTAGATTTGAATAATCATATATTAAATATTAACTTAAACATCGCTGTCTTGGATGGGAGACTTGAAAATTGCTGTGTTGGATGTGAAACTAACGTTTTACAGCACAATCTAACCTTCATCTATAAAAATATGCGATACCCCTCGCGAGATGGATATGTTTTGTTCGTCAGAACTTAGAATGTTACTCAAAAACACAGTTATGTGCGTTGGCATTTTTCAAACATTAGGTAAGTGTCAAGGCTTTATGTCTCGGCACTTGAGTCACTGTGTAAACGTATTTATACTTGTTTTAATTCTATTTCCGCTAGGTACACCAAAGAAGTAAGACTTACATGGCTTTAGCATTATCTTTTACTGTGCTAGTAGATCCGGTCGTTTTGCTGTAGGTTCCGAATAAAAAAAAACAACCTTACTGTTCATTATACGAATTGTCAGAGTCTTATGTTCAAAAAGTGGAAACGAATTAAAGTGTCAAATATTCTTGGAAATGGTATGTTCTAACATCGTAACATAAGGATGAGAATGTCTACTGATTAATACATACGTAGCATGGTTTTTTATGTACCCAAAGGAAATTAATATATACATGGGTGAAATAGTTTCTATAGATAAAATAACACATATGTCTAATATATATTCTCCAATCTTATCTCAGTTCAAGGCAGACTTGTGTCATTCTAAATGAAGTCCGAAAATGAGATGGATAGAATGAATTGTGATCCCCATAATCGTAAAAGAGGAACGTGAAAGAAGGGATAATCACATGTACTACTACTGCTTTAAGTTAGAGAGTAAGGACTAATTTCGCAGAATATTCTGTATACTTGAGAGATATACCAACGGAGGTTTGAATGAATGTAAAAGTTTTATTTTGTAGCTAGGCGCATTTGAACAATGGATTATTATATAACAGGTATCAAAATCCCGATCAGGCACTGAGCAACCACATGTATTGGTTACCTTCCTTGATTTACAATATATAAAGGAATTGCGAATGAAACGAATAAAATGTTTTGATTCTATGTGCATAAGGAAAACCTTGCACAATATATATATAGAAAGAAGAAAAAAATTACCTCTGGTCAGTTGCTGAAATACACCAATCTTCAAAAAAGGTTGTAATTGGATCAATACATACATTTATTTGAGAGCACTGCCTATGTACATACTAGTATTCTATACTGAATCTTCCCCTACAGCAATTCAAATGATTGTCAAAGGCTGAATGAAACAGAATTCAATATGCAGCTCAGAGATACGCTATTTTTTCCTAATGCTTCTTCTGACACTACTAAACTAGCCTTCTACATGCAAGCCAGAATTGTATCTTCACTACACCACCCATCAAACGTTCATTTTCTTCTCTTATTGTTAGTATGACTCAATAAGATATATTACACAAAACGCTTTACCAAATCATCTAATCTTTCGTCCGCAGAACTACAACCTACCAGAATCTTTTCATTCCAGGTCCTGCCTTCATTTATTTATTCCTTTATTTATTTATCTATTTATTTATTCCTTTATTTGTTTATTTATTTATTTTAATAACAGTAATTTGCAGATGATTAACTCACCATAAAATAAAATCGATCTTACAGATTGCCTGTTCTTTTTATTAAAAGTATATTTTAAACCCCCAAAATTCCGTGGCTACGTTGCCTCTTGTCTATTTTCCAATACCATAAATGTATATCACGAATTGGAAATAATGTTATGTTGTAGTATTACGATGCATACGTAAATACATACAGACGTACATTATCATTATTATTTCATTCTTTTATTCTTTTACATGTTCCAGTCATTTGACAGCGGCCATGCTAGAGCACCGTCTTTGGTCGAACAAATCCACCCCAAGACTTATTCTTTGTAAGCCTAGTACTTATTCTATGGCTCTCTTTCCCCGAACCGCTAACTCGCGGGTACGTAAACACGCCAACATCCGTTGTCAATCGATGGTTGGGGGGCAAACACAAGCACACACAAACACACACACGCACACACACACACACACACACACACACACACACACACACACACACACACACACACACACACACACACACACACACACACACACACACACATATATATAAAAGAGCAAACATTTTGGAGAATCCGTATAGGGCACGTGGCAAAATTTTAAGTTGAAGATATGTGGAAAACATAAAAAGTGAAAGAAAAATGCTTATATTTAAATAATGAATCATTTAATCTTTTGAGAAAGAAATTTTATGGGTATTTGGCCGCCATTATTTCTTACAAATCAACTAATCATTTAGTTGTGTATATATTGGCCTGATAGGTCGCGTAGATCGCCTTCCTTAGTAAAGAGAATTATGCAGGAACTTTTCTCTTTGTCGAAGCTACTATGTAAAGATACGCTTCTGATTGTGTCAATATGTGTGTTGCATTACAGACAATATACCTTCTTAGATATGTAAACCTTAGGCAGTGCTATAGAAGTTCTCACTAAAGAAAAAGTTAAAATTCACAAAAGTTAAAATTCACAAAAGTTAAAATTCACAAAATAATTCGTTAATTTTCTTGCTTTAGTCAACAGAATCTAATAATCGTAAGTCCTCAAGCACAAACATGTGATTCAGAATTAATAACAGGTTTCAAACGTTTCATTAACCTTTCTGCTTGTTCGAATATTTTAATGGCTTCAGTTAGTAATTCATTGTTAATTCTATGTTTCATAGTTTTCAATTGGTGTTGTTTTTGTTGATGATGTTACTGTTGTATATATGCTGCTTTTTTATGTTTAACCATTAGGTTGTATTCACGCAACAGACACATGGCAATGCAGACCTGTGCAACAGATATCACGTTGAGAATTACAACCATAATTAGTAACTCATTCATTTCACATTACGTAACGAAGATTACCTTTTTGTATCTGTCATTTTTATTTCATAAGACTGTTTCGTAAAATTGTGGAATGTACTTAGTTGCTACTTTTAGCGTATTACAGACAAAATCCCTCGCTACATTGTCATCTTTTGCTGTGATGATAGCATTGGTGTTACCAATACAGGAACGCCAAGATTGTGTTGTTGTGTAACTTGTTTGATTTTTGGGTTGATATTGCAGTTAATGTAATCTTATTGAATTAATATCAGTTGAAGTATGTTTAACCGGCAGAGTTTTTGTGGTAGCTGTTGATGTATTCTTCGTTGTGATGGTGTTGAGGTTGGGAATGTCGGTCGTAGTGACTGGCAACGTTGTGATCTGAAAGGATGTGTTGGTTGTGGTCGTGGTTGTAGTGTTCTAGTGCTGGTAGCTTTATCGGTGCTGTTGTTTGTGGTGGTGGCGAGATGAATGCTGCATTAGTGATATTGTTATTTTGCTGGTAGTGGGAGCGGTAGGAGTAGCGCCGTTGCTTTTGTCGTTATTATCGACAACTTAATTGATCACGCAGATGCCAAGGGCTCTGAAAACGATGAACAGAAACATAATGACGAGGAAGAGAATAGCATTGACAACGACGATGATGATGATGATGATGGAGATGAAGTCGATGAATGCCACAGAGACGATGACGATTATGAATATGATGCTGATGATGATGATAACGATGACGACGACGACAAAGGTAATGATGCCGACGACGATAACAACGACGTCCATGACGATGATTTAAATGAAGATGGTGACGGCGCCAAAGGTGATGTCTATAATAGAAGCAACCGATTCGATGGCGGTAGAGAAGCTGGCGAATTTTTATCAGAATTGATAGGATTTCAATGAAAAATCGTATTCAGCTCCCCGGGTTAACTGACAGCTGCGTTACTTCCATAGTCATGTTTTGATTATGAAACAAGAGCGCACATGTTGAACATATAACGAAATTCCTTAGGTGACATGAAAAATAAAAAAAAATAAAAATTAAATAAATATCAACAATTACAAGTTTATTCCGAAAGTATTATGCAGATTTTATGCAACATAACTCCCAAATGCAAACAATGAATTCATGTTTACATCTTGCTTACCATTTCCCTATTTCATGTCTAAAAATATACTTTTCTTTTCGCTCTTTTGTTTGTTATTATTATTATTATTATTATTATTATTATTATTATTATTATTATTATTATTATTATTATTATTATTATTTTTTGCTTTCAGTTTCTTTCGTTCTTTACATATCCATTTATCTCCGTCTGACTCACAATTGCACTCACACATAGTCAAATAAAACTTAGTCACTTTTCACTATTTCTCTTGGACTTCCATTCTTTTCTCACTACTAATTTGTTTCTACTGCTAATAAACCAGTAATATATCTCCCAGACTCCTGTTTCTGAATGACTTACATATGTTTCTTAATCATTTTTCTCTTATCTTAATGCATCACTATCCGCCTACCTGTTCGAATATACAATTTTCTTTAGACATAGTCGCATACTGGTGATTTATAACATTCTCAACTTGTACATATGTAAATCAATATCGTTTTCCTCTTATCTTTATTTCTTTGTCTCTCTTATATGTCTTTTCTTCTTAAACCTATCCACCGACGACTCAGTCTGTACGCCAGAATCCATTTGTCTAGTTTTAACTTTCTTACCTTATTCCATTTTCCAGCAATAACGTATTTACTTGTTTACTACGCAAATGCATATCCATATATCCAACAATCCGTTCTTCCGTCCACCCATGCATACATACATACATACATACATACATACATACATACATACATACATACATATATACATACAAATGTACATATGTAAGCATGTGCATGCGTGTGCATTGGTGAATATGCGTGTGTGGGACTATTGTTTACATCATATGAATTTAGAAACTTCTTGATATGTTAAAGAAACCATTTTTTAACGCTGGAACTCCAAGTAAATAAAAAAAATATATAATAGCATCTAACTACTGGGTTAAAAGATTTTGATATAAAAATACCAAAAGATAACCACGTGCAGCCAACAACAAGATTTTCATTCTAAGGCTTTGTTAAACCAACACTGTAAACGCCATTACGTTTATCTTCGAGTTCTAAGGTTGAAAAGTATTGATTTCCGATATCCAGGAGAGGAGGTATGGTAAGAATTTGCCTTGTAAAAGTTTGGTTCCGGGTTCAATCCCACTGCGTGACATCTTGGGCAGTTGTCTTTTGCTAGCCTAGATCCGATCAAAAAATTATGAGTGGATTTGGTAGATGGGATCTAAAAGAAGCCCGACGTATGTGTGCATGTACATGTGTGTTTGTATGTGTGTGTATGTCCGTGTGCGCGTGTGTATGTGCGCGTGTGTATGTAACAGGTGTGTTTGTGTCTGTGGTTGTCCCCTCACCACTGCTTGACAACCGGCGTTGGTGTGTTATACACCAACAGGTAAAATAAGACCGATAGAATAAGTACTAGGCTTTGATAAAAAAAGTCCTCTAGCTGATTCTTTCGTCACAAATCTTTCAAGGCAGTGGCCCAGCACTGTCGCGGTCAAATGACTGAAACAAGTAAAAGAAGAAAAGCGTATGTGTATACATATACATACATACACACACACACACACACACACACACACACACACACACACACACA
>NC_068988.1:10076007-10085831 GCF_001194135.2 Octopus bimaculoides
ATATATATCGCTGTGTCTGGAGAGAGTCAAATGGCCTTGGTATATATTTATATATATATACATATGTATATATGCACACGCATAATTGTGCATAAATGTATTAAGTATACATTTATCTATTACATACAACTAGATACATACATACACACACACGCATATATAGAAAGGGACAGACAGTAAGACTGAGATAGAGATAAAGATAAAGAGAGAGAGAGAGAGAGAGAGAGAGAGAGAAAAAAGAAGAGAGAGAGAGAAAGAAAGATAATTTCTTCGTATACTTATCGCTGGCCCTCTTTCTTCTTCATGCACACAGGTACATACAGTCTATGATTTTATATTTTCTCATCATTCTATCTCCAGTTTCTGTTTTCGTTCCATTAAAACGCCTAAACACGTTGCACATAGTGTTATGAAATAATTATGTTGCCAATTCAATCAAATGTTCTTGAACATTTAAACAACATGAGAATATATATATAAAAAAAAGAAAATGATAAATGTCAAATATTTCTGAATGCAAAAAAAGTCTTCAGATGCTGTTTTCACTTCCAATGACATCTCAGTCTGTAGAAAATATATTATACGCATGTCAATAGAAGAATATTATTTTACTTGCTTCTGCAATATTCTTTATCCTTTGGGTGAATCATGAACGATGCAATATGTATTAGCTACATAAGAAAATATAGGATTTTTCCACAGGGCAAAACCTAATATTTTTACTGCATAATGAACTTTGAAACTAGTACTATGACTTGGATTGCGATGAATATTTAATAATGAATACTTACGATGTATGCCTCACAGAAAAATGCTAAATGAAAAAAAAAGTAGCAATAATGACACACAGCATGTATCTTATTTGAGAAAAATAGCGAAATATCGCTTATTACAAGAGAATTCACTTCTCAAACGTATCTTATTATCCTTATGCCAAGTGGCTAGTCTTATATAGCTTAAAGTATAATATAAAACGACTCTACTCTTATACAAAATTGTAAATATATAAAGGAATCACTCATTACTACTTTATCACGTTAGCGAAATTTATGTATTGTTCAGGTCTAAAATTATGTAAACCTAATCGTAGATGGAATTGGATAACGTTAATCCCTCACTAATATTGTCCTTACATACAATCAGAAGAATATCCCTGGTTAGTTTAGCAGTGCAGATTGTATTCGCTTTAGTCAAACTAACTTATCTGGTTGGCACTCCGTCGGTTACGAGGACGAGGGTTCCAGTTGAGCCGACCAACGGAACAGCCTGCTCGTGAAATTAACGTACAAATGGCTGAGCACTCGACAGACACGTGCACCCTTAGCATAGTTCTCGAGGGAGATTCTGCGTGACACAGAGTGTGAAAAGGTTGACCCTTTGAATTACAGGTACGACAGAAACAAGAAGATAGAGCGAGAGAAAGTTGTGGTGAAAGAGTACAGCAGGGTCCCCCCCCCACCCCTTTGCCGGAGCCTCGTGGAGCTTTTGGTGTTTTCGCTCAATAAACACTCTCAACGCCCGGTCTGGGAATCGAAACCGCGATCCTACGACCGCGAGTTCGCTGCCCCAGCCACTGGGCCATTGCACCTTCACTAACTTATCTATTATACAGTTTATGGTACAGAGATGTTGTAGTGAAGCGTGTAATATACTGAACTAATTTAACTTTACACCATTTATTTCAATACCCATTTAAACTTTAAAATTTAACCATTAGAGCATTTATGTTGTTCACATCTGTTGCCTATAATTCCTCCCAATACATGCCTGTCCTGTTTTATATGCTTTAGAGAAGATTGAAACAATATCCACGAGTATACGCAAGCCCTGAGACAGTGGCGAGAAGGAGAGGAGGGAGATATACGCAATTTGAAGACCTCAGCCGAGTAATTGCTATAGAGTAAACTCCATTAATATTCATTTAGGTGACAGTGGATGATAAAGCGAACAAAGGGATTAAATTCTTTAACTCAAATAAACTTCAGTAGGATTTTAACTCACAACGAGGCAAATAGCGTCGTTCTTCTAATTCTGTGATTAGACTACACTGCATTATGTCATTTTTTAAATACAAACAATGATATCGAAATGATGAAAATAAAAATATGGTCACAGCATTATTTGAAACCGGATCGCAGAGGATCGGAACAAATAACACGAAACATAACTTTAAGGCGTAGTATCTATAGAATAAACCTGCTAGAAATGTCAGCGAAAACTATCTCAAAACGAGACATTAAAAGAGAATTTAAAAGTGATTATGATGGCTGCAACACCTTTTAACCACTGTTGTGTACTCTCCTCTCTGATCTTCTACTTAAATATAACAAAGATGTATTAATGAAGTTTCATTCAGTTTGTATACTTTGCGAGAACAAAGTATATTTGTATTATATACTTTCAAATTGTTGATTGTATCTTTTTCTCCCGCCCAAAGTATATTTAACCTAGATTCTTTTTTTCTTTAAATATAATTGAGTCTCACCGTTGTTCTCATAACATAACGGATACCATTTTACTTGACAATATTGCTCGTAAACTAATGAAACTAGCAAAGGCGATAATTTACTCAGCTTCCCTGAAATTCTCACATATAGAAAACTATCGATAATTACCGTTTTAATTTTGTCTGTGCTTAGTTTATGAGAGACATGATATTTTCAATTTCATTCTTCCAGAATGTATAAAATACAGTCCATTAATATCCGAGTGATAATGACGTCCACTTTGACGTTAGTGTCTTTGGAATCCTACCATAGTGATATGTGGAAGTAAATATGTCGGACAAGAGCTGCCTCCTTATTCATAACGCAAATTTTAATAAATTTGCATCAAACAAGCGGATAATACAGTATAATCTTCACAGTGTAAAGCAATATTTATTTAAACCCCAGTCTTTTGGAAGCGATTTATTTTTTAACTACTTTGGTTAAAGGCAATAGGTGGTAGAGAGGAGAGTGAGAAACACTTCTGTAGATTTTCTTAGCCTGAATAAAACTACATTTTCAACACTTATCTCAACAGCAGCTTTAAATAATTCTCCACACTATTTTCTGGTAATGCTCTTCTATGCAATAAGCATCCCAAGCTTAGGTGAAGAAGTGTCTGCAACATTCAGCCATTTCCGAGGGGTAATTATTATTCAAACAAATTATCTAATATAATTATAATTGAACAGCACTACAAATGCTTTCTGACGCAGGCAGAAAGCTGACCAACATGTTGTGATTGATAAGATAGATTGTTTATCGAAACTAGCATGCCAGAAAATCCAAATAATTTTGAACACAACGTATATACAGATGTCACTAACTACATTTCAATGATACTAACAATCAATTCTTCGATACAGATATCTGCATTTTATAAAACCTTTAACGCATTTCTCGTAATTAATTATGGATATAAATATAAGTCAATTAATACAAACATGAATAAGGCAGTCGATTAATTTTAACATCATTATAGAGATCGATTTTCAGAAGCTTGAACAAACATTTGCAGTAATATCTCTCGCTATTTATTTTCTGAGTTTAAATACCATTGAGGCTAGCTTTGCCTTTGATCAGGCCATTGTTAATAAACAAAGTACTGATATATGTACGGATATTAACGTCGATTTTTTCTCTTTCCGTCCTCCTCTCAAAATCGGATGTTCTATCTTATGAGAGAGTCTTGTGGAACTAATCGCAATATATTTCTCCAAAAAACTGGGGAGGGGTTAAGTAAGGGCTAGCACGCATTTATAATCTAATTTGAAAGGAAATCCATCCATCAAAGTGCAGCGCGGGCAAATGGCGGACAGTATACAGCGAGGCAATGAATGCCATGGGTGTTAGGAATAACAACAACATCATCAACACCGACAAAAAACATCAGCAACACAAACAACAGTAACAACAATAGCAGCATCAATAACAACAACAACAACAGTATTAATCATAATGGTTACGAATACAAACACAAGGCGAGCTATTTTGGTGGAAATAGCCTGTTACCCCTACCCCGGTACTAACTGAAACTCAGCCTATTGACCTCCGAAAGGTCAAAAGCGTATCCAACCTCGGAGGAATTTGAATTTAGAAGGTGAAAACGAGTGAGATGCTGCCAAGTTCTTTGCCCCGCGTGCTCTTGCCTCTGCCAGATGGCCGACTTGCTAATAATAATAATAATAATAATAATAATAATAATAATAATAATAATAATAATAATAATAATAATAATAATAATAATAATATTATTATTAAAATCAAAATTAAAAGAAGAGTGCCATTTGCTATCTTGTGAACAATATTTCGACATCTCGCGTGTCTTCCACTGGTTCAAAAAATAAATTTGTCAATCTACTTCATTTTGGTTAATATAGAATGAAGATATAGAGTCAAAATTAAAAGAAGAGTGCCATTTGCTATCTTGTGAACTTCAGGAGGAGTTACCTCAATCCTTTCTATATTATTATTATTATTATTATTATTGCCTTTGCACAGCTTCTAACGCTGGAGATGTACTGAGATGTCAGCTGTTCTCTACCAGTGAACTAAGGTAACACCCATTATTTTTGAAGCACCATCCGGTTCCAAAACAGTGCTGTTTTCTGCAAGTGCTCCACTGCAATTGCAGCTGCTATTTGCTCCATGTACTTCTCAAGATGTTTACTCACTGTTCGCAGGCCCCCGACACTCATTGGCACTACTACCACCTTTTTCATTGACCACAACTGTTTAACCTTCCGAGCTAACCTGTCATAGCTATCGACTTTTCTTTCTCCCTTATCGCATACCTTATTGTCAGCTGAGCATGCTATATCTATGATCCATCATCGTTTGCTTTCTTTCTCACTTAGCACCATGTCTGTTTTCCTATTCTCTATCTCATTTTCGCACTGAATCATAAAATCCCATACGATATTTGCATTAGCATTTCCGATGATGCATTTGGGTTTATGTTCGTACGACGATTTTGCTGTCAAGACCATACTTGTTGCAAGGTTTCCCATGTACAATCATTGCTATATAGTCATACAGCCATTGAGGATGTATGTGGAGCAAAACCTGGGGCAAATACGTAAGATCAACCTCTAGAAAAAATGCACTAGTGACAATATATATACGGGAATTTTAGATTATGTGGAACAGAGGATGACAAGCAACTATCTCTTTCTACGTTCAGTAAAGAAAACGCTCGTGTGTGTGTGTGTGTGTGTGTGTGTGTGTGTGTGTGTGCGTGCGTGCGTGCGTACGCGCATCTGTGTGTGTGCAGTTGGCGTATGAATGTTGTCGTTTCTCTTGTTTTTGTTGTTGCTACTCTAACTTTGCCGCTGTTTTGTTTTCTCTAAGTTTGCCACTGTTTGGAATAAAATGCTTGAGAAGAGCTTTATTTTTCAAGTTATATTAGCATTTTATTTAATGAATTGCTTGTACAATTTATTTTGTTTATTAAATGTATTTTAATGCAAGAACAACGATATTTCCCTAACTTGGAGAGAGTGGTTCTCTATTTATGGTTGTGTTAAATATCGGATTAATACAAGAAGACATTCAAAGTCTCTGAATCGTTGCATTAATAAGATGAACCTTAACACACATAGTTTCTCATTTAATAACAAGCCAATTCAAAAGGAAATATCATCCATACTTTGAAATATATATTCGGCTACGTTGTTTCCTCATAGAGAGTGTAAAAAACAAAAAATGTCTTACTGCGTCAATAAACAGAAAAAACAAAAAAACAAAAACAAAAAAGACTGATGAAGGTTTTGATGATAACGAAAATAATGGAGACATTTATATTTTATCATTTGCCACTGTCCTTCTACAGAAGGTACTAAACATTCAATGTGACAAGTTCTCTCCTTTGGATGTTGGTCATTAATAAATCCATCTGCGTACTATATAAAAATAAGTTTGATTTATGTTAGTAGGAACAGATAGTTCTCATACGAACTTTTACTTAGCATATACCAGAACCAAATATATTGGAGAAAAAAACAAAACTCTATCGATTGCAGCTATTACATACTGCATATTTGGAAAATTTAATTTATCTACACTGCAGGGAAAACAGGCCACGATAACCATATCGGTACACAAGTCAGAAGGGAGAGCATCACAGCATTAGTAAAAATTATCTATGGTATCTGGCTCGATGTTATATCGTTTCAACAAATTTGTTTTCCCCCAGGGACCAATTGCATGATAGAAATAATGCAGTTGTGTTATCAAAGTTAAAATTCCGTAATCGATCTGGAGAAGAAATGAAGTAATTCACATGGATATCGTTTCGGCAATTACTTTTTTTTTTTAAACGAAATCTCCAACTGTGCTATATTGGGACGATTTGTTCTATCATATTACTATTAATATTTCAATGGTGAACAGAATAAAATACCAATATACTGGTTTTCAGTAGGAGAGGCTGCCTTCAGAGAATTTATATAATTCATACAAAGTGCATCCATCCATGCATCCATCCATCCATCCAAATATATACAGGATGCGATGGGTAAATCGTCACCATATTATATTTTAAATTTCGCACATGAGCATTGTTTGCTTTTTTTGTCGACTACACAGTGTAGTAGGGTCAGCTGGGCACCGTCTGTGAGAAAAAAACAGCAACATGACGCAATTCACTCTGCTAGAAATTTGGAAACGACATGCTGTATTGCTTGGCATTCACACCGGAGTATATCTTTGGATATATTCATATATACGTACACACACAAAAACACACACGCACACATACATTGTTTTTAAACTGGTACATAGTCAATAACACCTGCTTACTAATAGACTTTGCAGTTCTTTCTAAGCAAAATATTGTCCCAAAAGAAGTACAAAAATTGTCAAAGTACAATGTCCTCGGAATTGAAGCATTCAAGATGTGGGACATGAAGTTGAAAATAGTACCAGTAATAACTATAGCATTGTGTAAAAAATAACATAGAATCTCTACCTGGATCTGCAACACAACACACTATCCCCAAATTAGCCCTGCTAGGGACAACCCATATCCTACGTAAGACACTGTCAAGTTAATAATGCAACCTAAAAGAAACAACCCACAAACACAAGACACTCTCTACACAGCAAATATCCAATGAAATAAACTCCCATCAGTAGTCCAACTACCCATTGTATACACCATACGCAATACAAACACTACTACAACAAACGTCTGTACCACACCCCAAAAATATATAAAAAAAGAAACTGACATAATACAATATCGAGAAGAGTTTTCACACTCCCAACAACAAAAAACAGAAAACACAATGTTACAGAATCACGAAGGTGTAGCAGGTGATGCAGTAGAAATTTGCCTGAAACAACAAAATGTTGGACAACGATAATAAATATGAGATCGATAAAAATAATAATGATAATGATATTGTTTTTATTGCTATCATTGTTATTATTATCATTATTACTATTATGAATAGTGATAAGAATGATAATTATGATGATGATGATAATAATAACAATAATAATAATAACTACAACTCCAATAATAATAATAATAATAATAATAACAATAACAACAACAACAACAACAACAACAACAACAACAATAATAATAATAATAATAATGATGATGATGATAATAATAATAATAATAATAATAATAATAATAATAATAAGTTGCTGAAGAAAAAGAAGTAGATGCTAAAGAAGAAGAAGAAGAAGAAGAAGAAGAAGAAGAAGAAGAAGAAGAAGAAGAAGAAGAAGAAGAAGAAGAAGAATATTAGTGTTAGTTCTAAGCATTTAACCAGAACGTGGCTTACCTAGACTTTTTAATATGCCATGTCACTGCAAAATACAGGCGGCGTTGTATATATAATTTTTATAAATATTAAACTGTACACGAATATTAATTTTTTTACAGACATTTAATATGTGTGTGAAAGCTAGCCAGACTACAATTAAATTCATATACGCTCATGAAATAACATGAGATTGGAATAGCAATGTGTTTAATATTTGTAATGTATATACAAAAGTACGAAATAAAAAATAAACTGTAATATTTAGACTGGGGAAAATTTCTGAAAGAGCATTGGGTGTTAAAAAAGAAGAGCAACACTCAGAAATATGGTAGATCACTAGTCACGGATTTCCGACCTGATTTGATCTCTTCTGAGTCAAAAACTTCGAACATTGGGCGCAAAGCCGAAGCTCTTTTTTATTATATAGACCCGGTAAAGGATGATTTTAATGATATATGCAAAAGCTAGCCAGCTTTGAATTAAATTAATATACGCATTTGGAAGAGTATTGGATTTAAATAACGGTGTGTATAATATTCATAATATATACATACAAAAATGAAGTGGCAGTAGACGTATATTTACATATGTTGTATAGCGTCACTTCAGTATACTTCGTTAATGGTGTGTGTTCTGTTTTTTGTTCAACTACGATGATATTTATCATGATATAAAGGTCATTTCAAATACCATTATGCCACGGTTGAAATGGTACCAACGATGAAAATGACAGGCTGCGGATTCATATCTCATATATTATATTTAGTTTCCTTGGGCAAAGCTGTATTTCTGAAGAAGTCTCAGTTTATAGAAATTTGAATAGTTTGTTCAGGTTATGTAACTCTGCAAATAATTATATGTTCACATAATTGAAGCGGGGTTAGCGTCGACGCGAAAATACTAAGAAAAATGTCATATGTGTGAGAATTCTATCGGGTTATGGAACCGTATTTGAAAGTGAGAATTCTATCGATTTATGGAACCGGATTGCCATGTGGCTAAGGGTGTTGCACGCGCAATTAGAATTTCGAAGTTGAGATTCCGAAATGTTGCGGTGAATTATGTTCTAAGTAAAACACTTCATGTTTTCGTTGTTCTAGTCGACTCATCAATAGATATGTAACATTGCGATGGACCGAAATGTTGTGATATTGGTCATTTATACGCCATGGAAATCGAATAACCTGTCGCGTGGGTCAATGGATTCGAGAAAGACATGTCCGGGGTTCGCATTTATTCGAGAAAGACATGTCAGGGTTTCGTACTGGATTCGGGAAAGACATGTCAGGGGTTCCAAGTATAAGCCAGGGCACTGGGTTATACATGGAACAACGTAATACATAGAGTTGCATGAAAGATGCTTAACGTTATCGGACGGAACAGTACAAAACGTGAAAGATATATAATCAAGAACACGCATTTTTAATTGAGAAATATATTACAAAATCGTTTATGGCTGTACATGTGAAGTTTATCCTAATACTATGAAGGTATACAGTAATTTGTACGCACAAATATAAAGTTCATAAAACGTTCAGATATCGTGCAGTCACTGTTTTATGTTATAAGGGTGATGCAACAATCCTCACTTGTACCAGTAGTTGTTATTTACGCTTTCAAATACGAAAAGTTCGAAGATTATCATACTGCGCAATATTTGCTTAAACTAGACGACAGAGCTCCTATTGATTTTTCATTGCACACTATAAGTGAACGCAATTTAAGTATTCTGACAATTATGATAACATCTGTGTGCGTCTATCTATCTATCTATCTATCTATCTATCTATCTATATATATATATGTATATATATATATACATTCACACACACACACACACACACACACACACACACACATGAACATATAAATAAATAAAAACTAATACAAATGAACACGTATTAACAGAGAATATAGGTGATACAGACACTCCCCATACACACATGCACTTACAAAAGACACAGACACATTGAAGGACACGCATGCGTAGACACATACAATAGGAATACAAAATACAAAATGGCTGATAGTTAGCAAGGTGAGACACACATAAGAAAGA
>NC_068988.1:10085896-10089485 GCF_001194135.2 Octopus bimaculoides
TATATATATATATATATATATATATATATATTCAAAAATAAGAGGAACGACCAGCAAAAGTGGACTCCTATATGCTAGAAATACATGCCGAATCATCTAACCACGAAAAATAAGTTCTCAGTAAAAATTTAGCGACACAACAGACTGTAAAAGGGCAAGACAAATGAAAAAATTACTAAATAAAAAAAACGATTAATCGTTCTTTTTATTTAGTATTTTTTCACAAATATATATACACATACACACACTAAGTCAAAGCTAGACATCCTAGTCGTAAGTATATTCTTCTCACAAATAACAAAACACGACACATATTTTATATATCTAAACGACGTCTTCACGTAATTATTACAAAAATTACGGTGATTACTTCTTCGTTCATTATACAGCTGCTGCAGAAAATGTTGTTTATATTATTTATACATAATTATATAATTCTCAAGTGTTTGCCTTTATATAATCCAATATGTAGTTTTTCCAATGTATATTTAATACGTCACATTTTGAATATTTTCTCATACCGAGGAAAATATATTTCGACCGCCGTGTGGTTTTGTTCATTTCTATTTTGATATAAACTTCTTCTTCTTCTTCTTCTTCTTCTTCTTCTTCTTCTTCTTCTTCTTCTTCTTCTTCTTCTTCCTTTCCCTTCCCTCTTCCACCTTCTTCCACCTCTCTCCATCCCTTCCTCCTCTTCTTCCCAATCTTCCTCCTTCTACTACCTCTCTGTTTCCCCTTCTCCTTTTCCTCTCCTTTTTCTCTCCTCTTCCTATTTCTTTCTTCTTCTTCTTGTTCTTCTTGTTCTTGTACTTCTTCTTCTTCTTCTTCTTCTTCTTCTTCTTCTTCTTCTTCTTCTTCTTCTTCTTCTCCTCCTCCTCCTCCTTCTTCTTCTTCTTCTTCTTCTTCTTCTTCTTCTTCTCCTCCTCCTCCTCCTCCTCCTCCTCCTCCTTCTTCTTCTTCTTCTTCTTCTTCTTCTTCTTCTTCTTCTTCTTCTAGTATTATTATTGCAGTCCCCGTTATTATCATGATTATTATTATTATTAGTCTTATTAGTGTCGTCGCCGTCGTAGTTGTTGTTCTTCCTGTAGTTATTATTATTATTATTATTATTATTATTATTATTATTATTATTATTATTATTATTACTTACGTTCGTGTTGAACATGTTTTGTTGATAAAAAGCATTGTTGGCTTCTTTTCATACCTTCGAATTCTTCATTTTCTTTATTTATCTTATTTGTTTATTTGCTTATTTTTTGGGGCTTTGATGTCTTGTGTAAGCCTTTTGGATGTTTGTAAGAATCCGTTTCGTGTTATTTTATATTTCAGAAAAACGAAGTTGATTTTCTTTCTCTGTACTTTCTTTTGGCTTCTTCTTTCTCACAACGAACACATAGAGACATAATATCCTTCTGTAGTTTTATTTTAATATTTTTATCTTCAAATACGAATCTTTAGAGTTTTCCATTTGTTTTCTTCTTCATCTTATTTCCTTTTAGTTTTATTCTTCTTCATCTTCTTAAACACAAGTATGATTTTGCTATTGTTATTATAATTTTTACTTATTGTTTTAGTTGGAGAGGTTTGTATTGTTGATTTTGTTGCTGTTGTTGTTTTCACTCATGTTAATATTCTTGTTATAGTTGTCATTTTAACGTAACCAATATCTTCTTCAATGAATTTTGCCACGGAAGCCCCTCCACAAAGTATAAAATATTGAAGATATACTGTGTCCTTCAAAACATTGGAACGCCGTCAAGGGACATTTAGTGAGTTTCGTTTTATCGTTTATTTCGTTTTCACTTGTTTAGTTTTTTTTTTATGTCAGTTTTATATTTTTATACATTTTTTCTTTTCCTCCAAGAATACATCTTTATTGAAATACTGTACGTATTGTATTGATTTCAGCGCTGAAATATATGACATCCGATATAAATCAACATCAATTTTTATTTGGAACAAGTAGAATTGAATTATTTAGTTGGCAGACAAGAAAATCAAATTTCCATAACAAGATATCAACAAGTAAGTCCATTTGTGTCTTAGTTTAACTCACTTTCTTCATAAGTTTACTTTTTACTTAAGATGTATTTATTCTCTTTTATTTCTTTACATTTTTTTATATATTAAAAACCAGACTATGACACAATATTTTAAAATGTGAGTTACGATCTGGAAGAAAGTGAAAACGGCATCCAATGTAAGAACTATTTATGTATATGTTTGTGGAACATATCTGAATTTATTAGACAAATATATTACTGGTACAAATATTATTGGGTAATAATTTTGCTGTAAGACTATAAACATAAGATTGTGGAAGGGTGTGGCTCAGTGCTTAGGGATGTTGGATTCAGGAGCTTCAGATAGCGGTTTCGATTCCTAGACAGGGTGACGCATTGTGCTCTTGAGCAAAACCCTTTATTTGACGTTCGTTCAGTCCACTCGCCTGCCAATAATAAGTAATCCTGCCACGGACTGACCGAGATTCAATTCGACTAGTATAAAAATATACGCCGCGGAAACCAGGAAATCGACCTTGTGAATTTTTAGGTCTCGGAAGGGAAGTTACTTCTATGCATATTAGATTATAAGGTACTATATTTATTTTGTTGCAAATATATAAAATATCCAAAAAAAATATTGCCTGCACGCCTAATGGGAACCACTACAGTATTAAAGCAGAGCTGGCTAATTGGATGTTTTCGTGATTGACAACTCAAGTTTACTCAAACAAAATCTCCGCAAATAATGGAAAAGTAAATACTTAATGTTAATAAACTTTTGCCAGATGTGCTCCGCTGTAACATCATACTGATCTGACAAGTACATTGTAATTAATTCTGCAGTACATCATCTGTAGTTGCGAATGAACGCATTTGCGGGAATGTATATATATATATATATATATATATATATATATATATATATATATATATATATATATATATTGTGTGTAATATATATATACACACACAAACACACATAGGTGTGTATGTACATATGTGTACTTATATGTATATATAAATATATGTATGCATATACATGAACATGAATATGTATATATGTATCTATTTGTATATATATATATATGTACATATATATATATAATATAATATAGGATAAAATCTTTATAAGAATTTATCAAGTAGTCAGTGTGAAAAAACCCCACAGGGAAAAAAACTCATCGTTTTTTTTTCCCATAAATATATATAATTTATATAAGGGCATTAACTATATAGTAATGCCTCACGCTTAGAGGGACTAAATAAGTCAAAAACCACCAAAAAATAAGCAACATATTTACCGAAAGCGAGGAAATGCAACTTTCAAAATTAATCTCTTAAAAACATTTAACTTAACGGCAAACCACTGGTTTCTCAATCAATACAGCAACACTGTGAAGTAATCTGCATCTTTTGTTCATCAGTACACGTATGGTCGAGACACAAAAATAAACAAGAATCAACATACCACGATGTACCCAACATAGTACGATGACTTCTGTTCATCTTTATATATCCGTGAAAGAGTTTAGAATTTATCCGGTTGCATCTCGGTTTGCCGTTAAGTTAAATGTTTTTAAGAG
>NC_068988.1:10089784-10091655 GCF_001194135.2 Octopus bimaculoides
ATATATATATATATACATACATATATGTATTTGTCAATATATATACATGCATATATATAAATATATGTGTGTGTGTGTGTGTGTGTGTGTGCGTGTATGTATGTATATATACGGGCGATAAACGTTATTATTGGTAGACATAATCAACAATTGTTTCACAGATGATGAACATTTTCGTTTCTGAAGATGAGATTGTGCTTAGCCATCATCCAATCTATGTATCGTATAATAATCGTTTTCAGTTAACAATATAATATAAATGTCATCTCACAATCACAATTATATTTATTTTCTTCACTTGCCTTTATATAATGAATTAAACAAAAACTCTTTTATGAAGATGCGTGAAATCTTATAATGCTTAAATCCAGTAATGATGGAATTTTGTCAAGAAGTAGAAAGGAAATGTGTTATTAATGACAATGAAATAACTTAATGAGAGTTTAGGCTACTTTAGCAATTTGAGCAGTCGTTCTCGTCTATATATTTTACCACACCTACGATGGACGACATCCATTCTCAATTTTCTGAACAGCATATTATTCTGAAATGCTTATTTACAGATATGCAAGTAATTTTGTAACTTGTAATTTAACGTTAACAGCTGGATACATACGTAGAGCGTTTGCTAACAGAGACAAGCGTAGCAACAGGATAACTTTAATAACATGCGTAGTAATAGAAAATATGTGCTATGTATTGTAGACATCAGCATACTATACAATGACTATTAGGTTTCATATATCTGGTCAAGACATTCTGGTACCGAAGGTAAATATCGTCCATCAGTATTACAATGTCTTAAATAATATGCCGAATTTGCAAAACTCTTTGAATTATATACTGAAGTTTGAGAATAAATTCTAATTCTCAAATGGGGACCTAGTTTTGAACATGGTAAGTGTAATGCAACAACAATATCTTTCACCAAGATTTCTAAATGCTTCCCTGTTTCAATTGCCTTTACTTGTCCTTATATGATCGGCAGTTTTGTCAATGTATTGCAATGAGTGATTTTAGGTGTGAATCTCACGATTTCCTATCGAGATGTCTGTACAAAGTACGTTACATGAAAAGATAATTATTTCGTTTGTGTAAGTCTGGAGAATAAATTCTTAAATAAATACACAGATGGTTCGTACATATAAATTAATTTTGTTTACTTTGTGCAACTTTAATAACATTTCTATGTATCTAATAGATGTAATTTAATATAAACATATTATTAATCATGAGACTGTCGCAAACATTAATTTATGGCTTCCGTCTCTCGAATTCAGTGGTCGTCAATAAGATTTCACACTGAGAAAATAATTCATATATAAATAGCTAAGCAATATTCATATGCAGGGAGTTACAATATACATCCATTCAAGTATACATATGCATATGCATAACCGAATATATATATATATAATATATATATATATATATATATAGGTAAATGATAGGGTTGCCTCAATCCTTCAGGGGTAGGCTGAAGCATCCAATATATATATATATATATATATATATATATATATCGTTCACGAGAAACCGCGAGAGCTACACGTGACTGTTTTCCCAGGTAGAGGTGAACACCTTTCTCCATGTGATCGGCTTGAAAAATATCCCAGTTGTTAACATACTGCGATATTTTCCTACATTTCTTAACATGAAACCAACGGTAGAATTAATTCAGGAATAAATAAATTATATCCACCAATGTGGTATTCTACACTCACTTCCATAGTTCGACATTCACATATGCCTTTCTATCTAATTGTCTATCTATCTATCTATCTATCTATCTATCTATCTATCTATCTATCTATCTATCTATCTATCTATCTATCTATCTATCTATCTATCGATCGATCTACATATATATA
>NC_068988.1:10097128-10105414 GCF_001194135.2 Octopus bimaculoides
ATATATATATATATATATGTAATCCATCTGTATGTAATGATCATGTGTGCATATGCCTATATGTATATATACATGTATATACGAATGCGCGTACATTCATGTGTGTGTGTATATGTGTGTGTGTTTGTGTGTGCGTGTGAGTATTATGTCGATATGTGATTACAGTAGATCCAGCTGACAAAAGCGAATTCTAGCTGATCAAAACGAATTGTAAAAAACACCACGTGACCGACAAATAGATGTGGGAAGAATGGATTTATATTTATCTTGTGTTATCTTTATTAGTAAAGCCATATCATTATTGATTGTTTTTTTTTATTTTAGAGTTAATTGCTAATTATATTAATTGAATGAAATAATTTCAAATAAAATGAAAATGGTGGTTGTCAATTGGTTATAACGTAAATTAGATGTCGTTTTTTTCATAAGTATCTAAAACCATATTCGCGTATCGTTATGTTTCATTAAAATATTTGCTTTTAGCATGTGTGGAACAATCAAATCAAAGTTCTTCTATTGATTGATGTCTTTCATTCGAAACTATTTCGGTCATAATGTTATTATAAACAATAAAATGTAACTCCAAACGAGATTTGAGGTGAGCAAATGTAAGTGTTTGATTAAACAGAGGCATTTTTTTTTCTTTTTCTTTCTGTGTTCTATAACCTTGCATTCAAGCTAAAGAGACAGCCTGTATAAGGCCATCGCCACTTACTACAAAAATAATCAAATGTTCTTCATACGACAGATTAGCGTCTTACCTTAGACCGCATAGGATGCGATCGTCTAGGGTGCTTCAAATCGGAAATGGATCAGACATATCTAGAATGATTTTCGTAACAATAATAGTGAGAAAAGTTTCAGACAAGCAATATCGACACCATTCCACCAATTTATCATGAAGAGAGATTAAGGGTCTGTAAGATGGACGAATGTCTGATATGTTTTTGATATGCTGCAATGTAACAAAGATGGTGTGTGTTTTGAAATTGCCTATAGCCGATAAGATATGTAAGAAAAGTTAATATCTAGATAGAATGCTAATAAGATCGATTTTCTCCTATTTCAAATGTTAATGATAAACTGTTGCATGGTTTTGGTTCCTTCAAATAGTTACTTAAATGTACACCTCTTTCTAATTTGTTTTAGTTTTTATGTGCTTACTTCAAAATTAAGAGGTTTCGCTATCGAACTCAAAATCTCGTCGCTGGAAAGTGTTCCAAAGGCGAATGCCTATAGCTTCTTGATATATTTAAAAATATCTGCTGTTATATATTTTCTTTATTTTTGCAGTTAAAGGGAAAAATACAAGACTATGACAGTGATGAAAAATGTCTTTCACATTGCATAATTGATATCGTTATATTTTTGTTTTCATGTTATCCACATTTGATAAGCCTTGATTCTATGTGCGCTGAGCAATATAAAATGACATGTCTGCTCTTTACTTCAGGCACATTCTGTTTTTCTTCAATTATTTCATGGATTCATACTCAACGTGCAGCAGTCGGTTTCAATAAAGAAAGAAGAATATAAATAAATAAAAAAAATACTTCTGCTGCTTTCTGTTTCATTCTCACATCAGATTTTTTTATTTTTATGCCTTAGTTATTTTATGTTGATGTCCAATTTATGTTTTCTGTCTTTGATTTTGTGTGTTGTCTTTGGTTGTCAATGATAGTTGTAGTTTGTTGAATATGTTGTCCCTTGCTACTTGGAAATGTATTTTTTCAGCTTCTAGTTATTTCCTACAGCATTTGATGCAGATGTTTCTATGGATTCATGAAATCTTCATTTCACTTCTGCTTTTATTTTGATATTAAGCTGCCAAACTTTTCATCCTGTGTCGAAAGTGTTGATATTGTGATACGAATGCAAGTTGTTATTTGCTGGATACCAACCAAGCGATCATTATTTATTTATTGATATTATCATCACCCTACCGCCAATGCAGCCACCACCACCATCACCATCGTCGTTTTCGTCGTCGTAGTCATCATCATCATCATCATCATCATCGTCGTAGTCGTCGTTAGAATTACTATTGCTGTGAGATACCAGATCGCTACGACACCGGGTAAATTTTGCAGCATCGTTTCTTCCTGTTTACCTTCTGAGCTCAAATCTCGTGGTGAGCTTTGCCTTTCATCCATTCGGGTTTGATGAAATAAATATCATTGAAGTGCTGGGTTTGGTGAAATCCACTACACCTTACCCTAAAATTTAAGGCACTGCGCCTATATTATTAATAATTATTATTGGTTTTGCTATTATTATTATTATTATTATTATTATTGTTATTATTATTATTATTATTATTATTATTATTATTATTATTATTATTATTATTATTATTATTATTATTATTTGCAAAATCGTTAGCACGCCGGATAAAATGCTCAGTGACATTTCGTCCGTCTTTACGTTCTGAGTTCAAATTCCGCCGATGTCGATTTTGATTTTGATTCTTTCGGGATCGATAAATTAAGTACCATAGAAACACTGGTGTCGATGTACTCAACTAGACCCCTAACGTCCAGCAAACAGCTTCGCGGCGTTTCGTCCGTCTTTTCGATCTCATTTCAAAGTCAGCCAAGGTCGACTTTGCTTTTCATAGGTCGATTAAACGAGTACCAGTTGAACATTAGTGTCGATATAATCAACTTATCCCATTCCTCGAAAGTGCTGGTCTTGTGCCAAAATTTGAAGCCATTCATTTTATTATTTTAGAGTGAGAAGGCAGCGCATGCCATCAAAGTAACACTGGGTATAAATATACGAATGACAATATACCTGCCATGATTAACCGTCTGATAAAGGAACATCAAATACATGCGTCACAACTATATATACGCCTCATGATGATCACCTATCAAGATAAACGGTGAAGGACCTTGCAGGTGGGCCCAGTTAAGGTTTTATTCAGGTTGAGTAGGCCTTCCCACTTAAATGTCACTGAACGAGACTTGTTTAAAAATGATGAACGAAAGACATGTTTTCAGAGATGAATAATTCAAACCTCTAAGAATTCGTCTCGACATACGGCAATGATGCTCCTCCATTGCTCCTGCTCGTGATCAGAGATGCACATGTCGTACGCATGCTCAACTGGTAAAGGTCAAGCAACTGACAGGCAACTCTGTGGTATTGAGCAGAACATCTTTTACACGATGGCAAAGCATGTACCTGATTACAGTTCTAATCAGCTGATTTATGGCGATTTTCCCAAATAAGCTGTATTAGCGTTTACCGAGAAATAACGCTGCATATATATATATATATATATATATATATATATATATATATAATTCCCCAAAACAGTATAAAAACATAACGGACGAAAATAAGACATACAGACGGATAGACAATACAAAGATGGACAGGAAGAACCAGGAGGGCACATTCGTGGTTTTCTTTCATCAGTCAAGCTACATGCACACATTCCCGTCTGCCAAATCCACTTACACGTCTCTGGTGGGCCCGAAGCTAGAATAGAACGTACCTATCTTAGGTGTCACGCAGTGGGACTGATCCCGGGACCATGTGGTTGAGAACCAAACTTCTTATCTCACAATCACGCTTGGACTTATATCTGTATATATATGCATATATTGTATCTCCTGTTAACTTTAATATATGTTTAATATTTTACATAATTTCTTGCACAGCCGTTTATATATTGAAGGAGCTCCAACTTTGCATGAAAGATTTATAACTTCATCTCAAATCCCTCAAGTGTCGCTTGAACCAAGGAAACATAACTATCATCCAAAACTATTGTTCCATAACTTTTCTTTTATAGTAAGCGTTTTAAACTGATAATGATAATGCGATTGCAAAGTCTTCTAAGACAAAACGGTATGATATTATTACAAAACACAGCAAGTCAAAAATTGGCACGCTTCCTATCCTTATAAAATCAATATAGAAATATGATTGTATCTCCAGTATTGTTACTTTTTTATGCAAGTACCGGTTTCTTGTACAATGTGTCAAATGTCTATTGTTAATACAATAAGGATATATTTATCAAAATGAATATAAATAAATAACAATGAGACCTGTTGAACTGAAAGAGAGATTCTGGCGAATGAAGATTACAGAATAATTTCGTATCTTATTTGAAAGTCATTTCCCTTAAATTCTGCAAAAAAAGATAAATTGTAAGAATCCATTATATTTCCTTTCAAATCTGAGGGTTTTTAATTTTTATATTATTATTATATTTATTATGCTTTTGTGATAAAAGAAGCAATGGTAGGGAGGAGGAAATGAAATGATTAATGTAAATATATAAGGCGGTGAGGCGGAAAATTATGTCTAAGTTCCTTCATTAATGACGCTAACAAAACGCAGAAAAAGTGCAACTGAAATCGGTCTGTTAGCCTATTTCACTATTATCTTACCGGCACATGAAAGCAAACACCACAACAAGAAAAAAAACAAACAAAAAGAACAAAACAAAAAAAAGCAGCGAATTGAATCAACAATAATTTATAAGTCGTTTTCCTTGACGACCAAATATATTTCTGTTTATATGGGAAAGCTTTGCTGCTAAAGGAATACTGATAAATTATCCGACGATACATATAAGTATATTTATAAATATAGGTATATACATATATGTGTGTGTGTGAGTGTGTGTACATATATATATGTGTGTGTATACACATATATGTGTGTATGTGTGTGTGTGCATACCAAATACCACCACCATGGCAACAAACAGCAAAATGAGGGGAAATGTAATTGGAAAGTCGCAAAAATTAGGCACATAATTACGAATATTAATTCAGGGAGTTATATTGTTTTGGCTCTATCTGCTACTGTTTCAGTATTTTAATATTGTCGGTATTGATTTTTCTGGCACAGGGAAACACATTCCACAACCGATTTCAAGTATGGTCTTAAGACTACTAACATTTCCTACCGAATTAATAATGTAGAATAAGTAAATTTCTAATTAACAAAATTGAATACCTTGGTACCAGCTAACGATAGCGCCTGTTGGTTAAATCGATTTGCTTTTACTAGACAAGGGAAATATATCTGTAGTATTAATTTCCTTCGTATAAACACGCAACACAAATCACGACAAACATAAAAGAAGCACTTAACATTAACTACAGCTTGGATAAGAAGTGCTTTACGAATAAGTGAAAGAAAGATATGATCGTATACGGAAATTTTACATTACTTGAATATAATAACACAATAGAAAATATGTTGTTTTTGTTTGAAGACAAAGCAATACCAACATTGATAATATCACATACGAGTACCAGTCTGTAAAACTTCACTCAGCCGAAACGTTCTGTTAACAACAAACAAGAAGAGGACAAATATCCCTCAAATATAAACAATGTAAATAATTCCTCTTCTCTTAAATATAGAATTGTATCATTATTTCCTTTTTTATTTAATGTTACAGTTTCTATTGTTGGTCAAAGGAGTGCTTTGGTGATGTCTTACTCAGTAATTGGTATGTCATGATACAATTTTTAGCAGGCAGCTATCAAGGAAATTATGCTGTATTATTCTGCTATCAATGATAACGGATTTAAATATTTAAATATTTATAAATACACGGTCTTACACTTGATTCACACAAACACTGTCAGACATTAAAGTCAGAGGTATTTTGAGACAAAAATATAATAGAGATTTTAATGTCTAGATAGTAATGTCTTAAAATTCTCTGACTCGTGATAGGCAATGTTTAATGCCTAATGAAACTCAAATGGACAGCATGATCACGTGATGAGTATTTCTGTGATTATTCCGATGAAACCACAATAAATAAATAAATAAATCACAGAAAACGGGTCAACAACAGACTCTTCATCCAGAAGATGAAATGCACAGGATCTATAAATGGGATGAACATAGCAAAATTACTACACCTAAGACTATTACAGAGGGGGAGCGCTATGCCAGTACGAATATACTTGAGGCACGTTCGAACTGGAGAACAAGCTACTGACTAAAATTTGTCACGGTAAATATATTCCGTTTGCTGACGTGACCGAAGATGAGATAACTGTTCCGAAATGCTAGTGTCTCACAGTCTGGGTAGATGGCGTTGCGAGCTGATCTAGGTATACAACGGGGTATATTTTCCGTGAAAAAACGCAATGTGTAGCTTGTTCCCCAGTTCGAACGTGCCTCAAGCATATTCGGAGTGATAACAACATTACAATTTTATTTATCACTGCTTAGCTCTCTCCCTCCGTAATTTACTTTCGGTGAACCACCGTATAGCGCTACCAGTGACAGGAAAAGCATAAGATGGTCAATCTTTTCAATCAGCTCGTAGCGCCACATGCGTAGTGTCTGTGAACCGTAAAGAAGATAACTACTCCGAAATGCTAGCAACTCACAGTCTGGGTAGGTCGAGCTGCGAGCTGATCTCGGTGCATACACACCATTTGTCAACAAACGGGATATATTTTCCGTGAGAGAACGCAGTAAGAAGCTTGTCCACCAGCTCAAACGTGCCTCGAGCATATTCGAACTGATAGTAACATTACAACATCTAAAACTATATTAGAATACTTTAGATAGCTTAGAGTGGTTTCGGCCATTATCAGCCCAGACCATGACTAACTCGAAGCGCCACCTGGAAAAATCTTTTAATTAATTATTTTGGTACACCATAGATCACTCAAGCAGAGAGTTGTGGGCTGAGACGTATCCAGGTGTATGTGATTTATCCGGTATTTTCTGGAGAAATTTATCCAGAAAACATTTAAAAAGGAAGAAAAAGGCTAATGATTAAATAAGATCCTGATTTAAATAATATTTATATGAATAAATTTAAACTATTCGTATTTACATACAGACAAACGTTTACATACTCGCACTCACACATATATTCACAAAATCCCCATTCCCATAAACGCAAGTATACACACATATATGTATGGGTATACAAACATAGACATACAAACACACATGTATATATGCTGCAGGCATATGTGTGTGTAAAGGGAGGTATAAACATTTAAAATGTCGAAGAGAGAGAGAAGAGAATAACGATCAGGTAAGTAATGTTATGCGATGTGTAAGACATTAAACTTCTCAAATCGCTTCTTGTGTTTCTCGTTGCCAAACGAATTAGAGCGACGGAGTTGAGGAAAGCGAAGTTGATATTTATCGAGAAGAAAGTGGTAAGTTGTCGAAATAGTTAACACACCAGGCAAAATGTTTAGTGGAATTTCGTCTGTTTTTATGTTCTGAGTTCAAATTCCATATTTCGAAGTCGATTAAAGAAATACCAGTTGAGTACTAGAGTTGATACATAATCGACTAACCTCTTCCTCGCCACCTCCACCCCAAATTTCAAACATGTCCATATAATACAAAAGGCATTTATTGAGAGTATGAGCGGCCTAACAAGCAATACCTTCTCCCTTGGTCTTTATGATTATCCGAAACTCTCCCTCCACATTTTCATACCGATTGTAAGTATACGTTCTATATTATTCGATTAAATATCTTTATATAGACTCATATATGAATTTATTCAAAATACCGCTAAGTTACCGCTTTTGTTTACGCGTAAATGTGTGTGTATATGTATAAGTGCATGAATATATATATATATATATATATATATATATATATATATACATACACACACAAACACATACGTAATGACAAAAATTGTATTGAAAACTTTAATGATAATGCTATGTATTAATAAAAAGAGAAATGCTACAGACGTCAAATTAGAATTATTTCTTAATCAAATTATTTATTCTGACACGTGTTGAGTATTCCAATACAATATTCAGCGGGAAAGAATAATAATTTAATTTAAATAATTAAATTACACAAAACAATAAATGTCATATGATTAGAGATATCTCGTTTCTTAGGAAATATCTCCGTTAGTGAAATTAATTTTAATATATTCTCTTCAGACTACGTGAAAATAATACGACAGAAATGCACCGTTTAAATAGACAAATTCTCAGTTCTGAACGTGTACAGATTGTTAAATCTGAATCTATAGTTCATTAAACAATTTTCAATGCAATGAAAGTGAAAGTGATCCGTCGAACACAGTACAGGCTCAGTTAGTGAGGTATCTCGTCTGTCCTATTTATCTATTTTCATTTATTTCTTATTTGGTGCATTTTCAGTCAGGACAGAAAAGTATGTCCCGTGGGTTAACCAAATTCATGAATATGCGCATCTGAAATATGTTAGGTGTGTGGAATCCCAATTGCAGATCTGCCCCTTCTGTGCGCAAAAGTTTACATCAAGATATTTATAGAAACT
>NC_068988.1:10105830-10109554 GCF_001194135.2 Octopus bimaculoides
TATATATATAAATATATATATATATGTATGTATTAATAGATTTGTATGTGTACGTGTGTCGGTATTTACGCATATATGTATGTATATTGTTGACCTTCTACAGTATACCTTTACGTAGAATTCCATGTCTTTGATCTATAGTATTCTTCATTTGGGGCTGGTAGGTGGACCTTCCTTGAATGTTCATCGATATTACGCTAATTTCTGGTTTGGGAACTGTATTTGGTTTTTCACATCTAGCTAGATAATTATTTTCTTTATGAAAACAATATATTGTTTTCAGAGTTCTACCTCACAAGCAAAGTAGGAACTAGAATATCAGTCAGTGTAACAGCTTCGCTATTCCGTATAGGAGAGGTAATGACTCAACATCTTATGTAATTCTCCAAAGTACATAAAACATACGGTAACTGTATAGAATTGTTGTTTTTAAATCATTACAATATAAATATTTGTCCATTTGCAATCAAAAGCACTATACTTGTAACGTTCCACTCTTCTAGATGTATGGACAATTACAAATTATGATAAATATTTCTCGCTTGAAAACACCAGGTTGGTTTTTATGAAGTGATTTGCTGTTATTTTGACAGAATCTATAACAACTTAGATTAGAATCATCGTTGGCCCATATAAGTTTTAGCATGTCTATGTAGTAAAAACTACAGAAAATCTGAGATATGAACGAATAAATTTAATAGTGGTGATCAATTTAGGCTTGAGCAATAATGGCTTTTTAAAATAAGATTTTCTCTGGAATATAATTGTTGCAATTGTGGTCATCCATACACGAAATATAAATTTAGTTAAAAAATTTATTCTGGTTCCAATTTGTCATTGGGTCACATTGTTCTTAGAATTTATTAGACAAGATTCAAAATGAATTGAAATAACAAAGGGTTTTGTTTTCCTTATCATTTGAATTTCTCCCTTCCCTCACCTAATTGTGAGAATAAGACAGATCCTTTGTAGTAGTATTTTTATAGGTTATCAGTTTTAGTGTTTTCTCTTTTATTTTTTTCTTATCTGGTAATGTTACTCCTAACGCACACAAAACGTTTAACAGAATTCATTTTCAATCTTTGTATAATGTTTGAAAACATTAATTGAAAGGAAGAATAACGAACACAAGAAAAATGTTTTAATTAAAATTCCCCAAAATATTCATTATTATGACAGAAAAATAATAGAAATCCTGTCGCGAAAAAGAAAAAGAGAGTATCGGTTTCTTCAGAATTTCTTTAAGAGTTAAGCTGAGGTCATGATCAAGAAAAAAGCAGCCATTGTTAATTTTAGTTTAGCTCTTTATAAATGAGATTTTAAGCAATATTTAAATATTTTTTTCATTGTTCAATTGAAATCGAGAAATACAGAAATATTCAATTAGCTTTAAGTCGCTATATTACCGATAGCTTGGCAAATAATGTGTTAGGCAAACAAAAGCAAAGTGGATGTTACGTAGCCCAAAATGGCGCCTTCACACAACAGCGTCATTTAATCAGATACACAAAAATATTATATGAACTCTGCAGTGTTTTCAGTTTTTAAAACACCTGATAATAAAGTTTCTACAAATACAGTTGACTTCGTTGTATATTTTCTCGTATAGAAGAGGGAATTACTTCACCAAATCCTAAACAAGCAGAATACAAAAACAAATGCAATATGAAATTTAAATATGTCGTTGGTTTCGCAAAGTATTTTGCCTCAGCCATAGTGTAAAACTTTTTCTACCATTGGAATTATATTAATGACATCAATATTTATAAGGACATCTCTCTCTCTCTCTCTCTGTATATATATATATATATATATATATATATATATATATACATAATCTCTCTATCTGTCACTCCGTCTTTCTACCGGTTTATATTTATACTTATCTATCTACCTATCGAAAGATGTATATATGCTTGTGCCTATGGAAGTAAGTATATATGTAGCTCTCTCGTTCTCCCCCTCTCTCTTTGTATATATACTATCTATCTATCAATATATCTATCGACTTACCCATCTATCTATTTATGTATGTGTCTATATTTACTTATTTGCTTTAGTCTGTAGGTCTGGTACCTATTTTGTCGGTTTCTTTTGCCGAACCGATGGTAAACGGGGATATGAAACAATCGACTGCCAGTGTGGACGAAACAGAAGCACTTACACACATATGCATACACTCATATGGAGTGCTTCCAAACAGTTACCGTCTACAAACTCTCTCACAAAAAGTCGTTGGTCCGGTGCACTAGAACATGTATATAATTTCACCATTTCTAAAATTGGAACAAATCTGAATATAGTAAACAGTACATCAATACCTGAAATGGATGCAGGAAATATTTTGCTATTTATTGTGTCAACCTCGAATCATGGGGCTACAACCTTCCTCTGACACAGTTCCAAAATATATTAAAAACAAGTGCCTAATGAGTAGGCGCAACATTTCTTGGAACATCTAGAGATTTGATAGAGAGCAACTTCCATTTTAGGAAACGAAAACGCTGAATATCATAATGGTTCTTCCTTTCCATATCTGATTACAGATATTTTGTTACTTATAATACCAGAAAAAAACAAAATATATATTAGTAGAGAAGTTGAGAAAACTGTTTTGTTGCAAGATGTGAAATTCACACTCTTACAGACACATACCTATGCGCTATGCGATCGCATATTTGAGCAAGCCAGCAATTAAATCTTTGTCCAGAAATTCAAGAATGCCCTTATTATTATTTCTGTTCAGCTAGTCATTAAGTTTGCTGCTGTTGCAGGTTAAAATGCTTAACAGGCAGGATATCGTCTGTCCTTACGATTGACTTCAATTTCCGCTGAGGTCGATTTTACCTTTCATTTTTGTTTTTGAGATCGATAAAACAAGTACCTGTTGAGCACTTCGGTCGATGTAATCGACTTAACCTCTCCCCCGTACTTGCTGGCCTTGTTTAAAGATTTGAAACTGATACTATTATTTCTACTGAACTGCTATTTCTACCATATGCATCCGCATATGGATCCGCATATGCTTATTCCTATTGCTGAATTTGAACCATCTGAAGCAACGATACAATACATTACACACATACACCCACACACTCACATGATACAAAGAGACACTCATACACATACTTACACTCACAAGCTACACAGAAACACGCACAGACACATAGATAGATATAAATATGGACATATACATATTTATAGCTACATATACATATATATATATATATAGAGAGAGAGAGAGAGAGAGAGAGAGAGAGAGAGAGAGAGAGAGAGAGAGAGAGAGAGAGAGAGAGAGAGAGAGAGAGAGAGAGAGAGAGAGAGATAGATAGATACACATATACATAGATACATATACACACACACACATATATACATATATGGAAATCATGAATGGCAATAGGATTGCACAATCCAGACAAGGTTGTTTATGGAAGACCAGCTGTCGACCAGGCATACGAGATTCCCCTCTCCACACCACCGACGTTATGCAGAGGAAAGGCAAAGGCCGACACAGCTTGACACCAGTAACGTCTCAACTCATTTCTACAGCTTAGAAAACTGGAGCAATGTAAAATTAAGTGTATTGCTCCAGCCCTGTCCGGTAATCTAACTTATTCTCTCAGGATTCTAAGCCCGACACTTTAACCACTGAACCATGCACAATATATACATACATATATACATATATATATATACATATATATATATATATATATATATA
>NC_068988.1:10109903-10111272 GCF_001194135.2 Octopus bimaculoides
ATATATATATATATATATATATATATATATATATATATATATATATACATACAGACAGACAGACAGACAAACAGACAGACAGACAGGAATACGTATACATATATGTATGTGCACCTATCGATATATATGTGCGAGTGTGGAGAGTGCGTAGGAGTTAATGCTGATGGCGAAATACTTAAAAGTTTGTTTTACAATAGACACACAAATTATACAAAACAAGATTACCAATAACAGTTATTTACAGTGTTAGATGATTACCTGTGAAGTAAATTTAGTGACATTTTGTATTACTGGATTTTTATAATTTTTTTTTCCTTTAGTTGTTCTATGTAACGATAATTTAACTAATAACTTTGGATGTCGTAGCATCACGTTGTTATAAAATAATTAAAATAGTAAAATGATTTCGAATAAAAAAGAATACGCCTACAATTCTATGTCTGTCTGTGTCTGCATTTTGTCTGCTTCACACATTCTCTCTTCCTCATTCCTCTCTCTCTGTTTCTCTCTCCTATTCTCTCTATCACTCTCTCTCCCTCTTCTCAAACTCCATCACTCTTTCAATAATTTCATACACACAGCAACGTTCAGCATTTGTCAATTACGGTACAATACTGAAAAAGAGTTATTACAAATATGTTGTTTCATACGTAACGTCAAGGAAAATGCATGGTTCTCATTGTTTTTAAACGTGACACCTCCTCACACACAACCATGCTAAAAATAGGGTATCATCAACGAAGCTCAATACGGTTCTGATATCGATGGTCATTTCCAGAAGTTTCAAGCTGTATTCTCATTGGACATATTGCCGTATCGTAACGTAAAGAAACTCAACCATACGTGCGTAATCAAAATTTAATGAAAGTTCATTAACAGTATTACCTAACTCATAATTTTAGATGATATTACGCGTACGTCAATAGATGAAAATAGTTTCGATGTATTCCTCCCTCCATCCATCCATTCGTTCATTCATACATGCATAAAGAGGAGTACTGGTGCAATGTCTCAGTGAAAACCACCATAAAATGTAAACACAAGAGATCTGATGTAATGATTTGGGATAGAGTTGTGGAAAGCAGCTGCTCAGCGAATGTTAACATAAAGCTAAAGATCAGCAGTTCATGTTTATACCTGTAATTATGGGGGCCCTAGTATATGTAACACAGTGCCTGAGTAATAATCTCGAGAAAGCTTAGGCAGTGCTCCAGCATCGCCGCTGTCAAATAGCTGAAACAAATAAAATAATAAAAGGAGTATATATTTATTTACTCGTACTGGCACATACATTTACATACGCAAACGAACTCACACAAACGGACGTACATGCACACACACACACACACACACACACACACACACACAC
>NC_068988.1:10111348-10113489 GCF_001194135.2 Octopus bimaculoides
ATATATATATATATAGTTGTGTGTGTGTGTGCTCGTGCCTGATTCCATTGGGATGGATCTTAGTTTCTACCATTTCGACAGGTTAAGTCAGTTCATGAAATGCATAAAATTATTGAATCGCAACAGAAAATTTAACATTTGTAATATTCCAAGCAATATCTTTCGTAACTCAGCTACATATTCAGTCAACTCTTATTAAGGCGATATAACGTAAATCCTCATTAATCTTAGTTTAATCTACTTAAGTAATGTTACATTAAAAACTTAAGTTATATTATACGTTTAATATCAGCGTATCGGGAAAAAAAACTCAGTGTCCTGTCATCATTTTATGAACGTATTTTAAACTAAAACGATCGAGTCTTATTGAAAATCTTCATACACTGTATCATTTTTCAAAATCTACTTGTTACTAAGATTCACTTTTAATTACTATACGGTATTCAATAATTCCCTAACCATCTTATGTTGATCAGTATATATAACATATGACTATTGATTCCCTACATTGTTTTGTTCATTTATACATCTATGAATATTTCATTTTTGCTTTAGGACAACTCGAAAATAATTATAGCTATTGAACACCAATTATTGTCGTACTTTGTGAGATCTCATTAATATGTAAAATCCTTAGGCCTGAATTGCTTAATATTAGCAAATGGCACCTTTTTTTTGTAGCTTCCCAGTAATGTTAGTTACATGTATATGTATATAAATATATGTGTATGGAATATGCAATGTATATGTAATATTTTGTTTCAAAGAAACTATTCTTTTTTTGTTGATGCTTCCGAATTATTTCTCATAATTTCTCATCCTAATTCGTTCTCAATTATCTTGCCTGGAGTAACTGTTTGTATTTTCTTTCCGATTGTGCTTTTGTTTTTATTTCAAACTTATATATTTTTTTTTCATTTTTAAAATTCAGTTTATCTTTCTGAAACATTTCTTCTTTATTTCTTTTAACTATTTTTGTCCTTTTAGTTTAATCATTTGGAAATTTATTCATTTTTGATTTGCTTCTTATATTGTTATCTATAGTCGTTTCTCCACAATTTCCATATGTTTATTTTTCACATATGTCAACGCAACACATCAATTTTTACAGCAGTTTCTGCAACTAATTCCTTCTACTAATATTTCTGATTCCTTTTATTGGTGACATAAACCGTCACAGAATTTCAAAGTGTTAGAAGCAGTCAGCCGAAGACTCCGGCTGGAATGTATCTTACCTAATCTCATTCCTAGTCTCGCAGAACTTGATCTTATAAAGGGAAAAACATGACTGTTTTCCTTATTGACAAATCGGTTAAAGAAATAATATCCGTATATCTTTCATATGTGAAGAAACCTGAATTGATACCAAGTAACGCTATCATGCGCGATGGGCAAAGTAATGAAGGACATTAATGTGGAGCCTGAATGTGAACATAAAGATTATATCTTTATACGATAGCACCGGTTCATTTGTTTATGGAAATTGAAATCTCTCTCTCACAGGTTAATCCGCTGTTTTATTTCCGACCGACAATCTAATCAAGTATCGATTTCAAAATTGAGGCGCTTAATGAGTATTATGCTACAGCCATTAATAATTCACGAGAAACTGAATAGATGATTGATTGAAATATATTACATAACAGTTGTTATTGAACACTTCCGTATATGTATCTCACTGATATACATTTTGTGACTTGATATGTGGTAATAATGAATTGTCGCTTTAGTGTTTGTCGTTTATTATATGACGAGTGACCAAAGTATCTCTTTTATGCAATCTTGGAGAAAATCAAGTTAAGGTTAGTACTGTGAGAAACATCAACAATATAAAAAATATAAACGGTGAAATGTAAAAGAATGCAATTGCAGCGTGAAAGAGATTTATAAGCCGCTCAAGAACACAATAAAAAGCGTTAGATTCGCTTGCTGTGCATCACGTTTTGTCAGTGAACAAGTGGAGGTTTCAAAGCGATGAAAATATTTTTACGCAAAAGAAAATTGAATGTCCAAGTAAGACTAACGGTTTTTGTATGCTCTTCAATCGCCTACAAATATCTTCAACACTGCAATTATTTTTGCTTGAGCATACGATCTCAGATCAAGTCACTTGCAATGCAAGTACATCTCCGTAATATATA
>NC_068988.1:10113905-10115368 GCF_001194135.2 Octopus bimaculoides
GAGAGAGAGAGAGAGAGAGAGAGAGAGAGAGAGAGAGAGAGAGAGAGGGTAAGAGAAAGAGGGGAGTGAACGTGATGGAGACACAAGGAGAGAGAGTGACATCTCGTACATATACACCTCGCAACTTGAAAAATTAACTTCATTTAGCTGCAGATTTTAATTCTTAAATTGTAAAATGTATTGCACTCGATTCTCAAAGTATATTACACATAAACACACACACTTACGCGCATATATACATTTGTTTATACGTGTATGTATACTTATGAGTGCATAGCTGGATTTGTCCGCGGTCAGACGTTGCTTTGTTTGTGTTTAAAAATAGTTTTAATGTAAATAACTAAGAATATATGAACATCTGTTCTTACAAATTTGCCTCTTCACGGCTGCAGACATATACAGAAAAACCTCTACGCATAGACATTTGTATTTCATGACTAAAAATATCTTGTCAAGTTAGATTACATCATAACTAACAAAAGAAATTAAAATATTAAATAACAAACAGCAAGATAGGTCTCAAAACTTTCACAAACGCGACGCAATGCTAAAAATATTAAAATAGTCGAAGCTGTCATATAAAAAAACAATTCTGTTGTAAATAATAGAGACTTTCCGATAGAATTAAGATATCTGCGTCCATCAATATTTCTTCAATATTTCAAATGAAACGTACACAAAAGCAAAGATTTGAGTTTCTACAAGAACGGCAACCTGGAACCAAAGCGGAAACAATACTGCGTAAGGTGAATCGTTCAAAATATGGATAGCAGAAGTTCTCTCTTCCTCTTTCTCTCTCCTTTTTTCTTTCTTTCTCCTTCTTTTTCTCTCTCACTCTTTCTCTCTCTGTAAATATATATATATATATACACATACATATATTTGCATACACATATATATTTATATATACATATACATGCATCTATATGTATATACATATATATGCATGTATATGCATACGCACATGCTTACATACATATATATAACTACACACGCTTATACACATATAATATATGCACATGTGTGTGTTTCTATGCACATATAAATGACTGAATGGGTGATTTTTGTAAAATGTAAACATAAAATAGCCAACACTAATTTTTATTTAACTTTTCTTATTGTTTAGAAGGCAAGAGAATATTCAAAAATAGTTGGCTCCAAAAGAAGTAATCAATGCTTAATAATTTTCGTTGAATTTTCCCCAAACGCAACGCAGAATGAATATTATGAATATACCAGATGTTAGGGTTATATAACTGTTGACCCTTAGCTCACGTAGAATAGATACAAACTTGAAATCAATCGTTTACAAAGAGATATTCGAGGTATAAATAGATACATTTCCATCGTTGCATAACAAAAATGAATGGATATTTCAAACGTTGCATATGAAAGGCTTATAATCATTGTTAAGTATATACACATACATACATACATACATACATACATACATACATATATAT
>NC_068988.1:10115452-10119567 GCF_001194135.2 Octopus bimaculoides
ATATATACATATATATATATGCATATATACGTGCATACATACACACACACACATACACACACATATGTGATGCATACAAAACTCCTATACTAGATAAATATGTAGCAATTGAAAGATAGCTTTGTATTAAACTAAACGATGGATGTTATATTTACCCGAAAGCTTATATAAACTTCGTTGATAAATTTGTTTTTATTTATGTAAAAATATATACGTAATTCTAAGTAGACAGCAATTCTTTACCAATGTTATGCGATTTATGTGATATAACAATGTATCATCCTTTTGGAAATCTCATTTCGGAGAAGTACTACGTAATCAAGTTTCAGGTATTTTTATGATCGTTTTTCTAAGAAAAATATCTTACGTTATATCTCGTAGATATTTTTTCATGTAGTTGTTTAGATTGTTTGATTGCAGTTTTTTTTTTATGAAATACAAAATTAATGAATATATGGTTAATAAAATATCTAGTCAAAAGTAATGATTAGTAATAATTTTAAAAGTAACTTTGTTTGATTATAAAATCAATATACATATATACATATACAGGGAAGGGATGACAATAATAAATCGGATGGCTTCATTGATATCGAACGCCTATCTGAAAAGAAAAGTTGAAGAAATGGATAACGAGGGAAATAAAGTTTATGTATATATACATTCCATAAAATATTTAACGAAATTATAATTTCTTATTTAACCAAAGAATTTAATAACATACACTACCCTAAAATCATAATTGATAGATCCTTCTTGGAATCAGATAAGGATATCACAATTAAAAACAACATAAATGACACGAATTGAGTTTGGAGAACTACAATTTTTTTTACAGTGGAGAAAGACGGGTGTCGGTGCTGCAGGCTGGATGATAAAGCATACATAGCTCTCAATGTACTTTTTACCCTATTACATGGGTCAAAGAAACAAGACAAACATAATAGTCAGGGGTGTTATTTGCACTACAGTACAACGACGTTGTGAAGGAATTAAGACGAAAGGAGACACCCGCCCTGTTTTCAGGGGGCATCAACATGGATTTACAAGACCTTGTGACATCTGAAGACCACTCCGCTGATAAATATCTGTATCTAGCAGAAGTTGCTGAAACTATGGATACGAGATTTATTATGAAGTTGCGAATATATAGTTGTTTTATTTTTCAGATTAAAACCAACGTCTCATAGAGCTTAATACTTCATAGAACAGGGAAATCTGTGTAAAGAGAAGGAATACGTAAATGATGTAGTCACAAATAAAATAACATAGGCCATCTTCCAGAGCACATCTATTTAGTGCTAGGCAGCTTATAAAGGGAATATCTTTATGCCCAGTATATTACATACATGAAAGAACATTATTATTACTATCTTAAGATGTACCGAAAAGCTATAGAATCTACCGTCATTTGTGTTTCCAAGATGTTTAAAGCTCCAAACCACACAAGTATACGTCCTCAAATATATCCATTATTTTTTATCAGAAGATACTTTTCAAGAGATAAGTTATGTGCTTCACTTTCGACTTATTTATGAATCGTTGGGTGCGGATTGTATATATCCTCTATGATATCTATAATCCAACAGAGAAAGATTCAGAGGACGGCAAAATATCTTTAGAAAATTACTATTTGCAAGTCTCACAACGAGAGATATTCAGCAACAGTACTTTGGTGTAATGAAAATTTGCCTGCATAACATGGCGGTCCTGGATTAGGTCGAATGTTGCTGTAATTTAGCCCCAGGAGATATCGTCTCCTGCTGGCTATATGACATGATCTGTGCCCTTATATTTTCGAACAAAGGTGTTAGATTCCCTTGTTCGAAGATATAAGGGCACAGATCGGATCGCCTCGTATAGCCAGCTGGAGACGATGTCTCCTGGCGCTAAATTACAGCAACATTCGTCCTAAACCAGGGCTGCCATGTTATGTTGGCAAAGAATCTTTACTCCAAAATATCCTTACAACAAACAATTATATGTTCTAATTGTATGTTCAAAATAAGAGGAAAAACTGTACTTGAACAATGTGTATAAACGATATTGTTAGCATTCAAGTCCGGCGGCTGACATTTCAGGTAATGACAACACAACAAGTGCAATAATCATTGTATTACAAAGTACCATATGTTCCTAAATGAATATGGACTCTCTAGCCGTATTTGAAACAGGTCACTGAAGACAATTGAAGACGATACGCAGAAGGTAATAATTAGGAACAACAACTATACCATGTTTACAATCAGATAAATTCTGAGGTGGACATTGATTTAGTTGACATATGATTAACCTTCAATCGAGACAATCGAGTCTTTGTACAATTACTAATTATTCTAAATTATCCAATATGGGTTTTCAACTACAAAGATGATAGGGAGTATGTTAAAACTTTCTTGATTATGGTAGTAAATCTGGTTTATATAATCCGTTTGTGTATTGAAATACACCTGCCGTTACATATCTTTACAATGTTTTGTTAATACTTTCCAATGTTTCAATACATGAAATGAACACCCGGTTACTTGCACTCACTAACATAATCAGCTGAAATTAATCATGAGATAAACAGTTAAAAAGTAATCTTTTGCAGACGACAGTCTGAAAGACTTATTGGAAGCTAATTGTTAAGACAACAAAGAGCAAACCAATGATTTCTACAAATAAAATTTGTAAATCTCAATACAAATTGCACTTTGAGTGGTGTAGGCTTCCCGGTGAGACATTATTAGTCAGTATTTTAGTCACATTGCAACGAATACATTTAATGTCTGTATGTTGGGTATGATCATATTACTACCCAACCCGCTGTGAAAATACAAAATACAGATGGACTATTAAAACAAATGGCATAAAGCAGATGGAAGCATGAAATTTATGATATTATGGTGGAAGCATGAAAATTATGATATTGTGATTTCCTCGAAAGTCCTCTTGGAAACACAAGCTAGTCGCACTGTAATATCTTCCACTCAAGAACTCCAGCAACAGGGAAATCTTAATTTCGAACTATAAGCCTTTTTCGTGCAAGGAATAAATTATGTAAGCAGATGACTATATTCGATTGAAAATTAGTTGAATTTGAATTGAAGTATGTATTTCATTCCGTCTCTTTCTATCTATCTCTCTCTCTCTGTCTCTCTTTCTCTCAGTGTCTCTATCTATCATCTATCTATCTGTCTGTCTGTCTGTCTGTCTGTCTGTCTCTCTCTCTCTCTCTCTCTATCTATTTGTCTATCTATCCGTCTATCAATATATATATATATATGTTTGTGTATATGTTTGTGTGTGTATCTGTCTGTTTGTGTGTGTGTGTGTGTGTGTGAGTGTGTGTGCATGCACGCGCGCGTGTGTGCGAGTGCCCGTGCATATGCGTGTGAGTGTGTATGTATAAGTGCGCGTGCATATGTGTGTGAGTTTGTGTTTGCGTTTGTCTAGCAACATATCTATTCTTCACAACTTTCTAAGGGAAATAATTGTTCAGCAAATTAGAACGATGGGTGAGTGCGAGAAGTAAAAAGAAGTCATGAAGTTGGTCTGTTCTACTGTACGGTTCAACGCAGTGTCCCAAAATGGCCACTGGTCCACAACTGAAAGACCTAGAAATAACATAGTATATAGATATCTCATTGACACAAACAGGAAGTTGCATTTGCTTTTCTTTTCGAAACGAAACAAAATATGGCTTCAATATTTCATTAAATAGGCAATTATTTCAATTTTCACTAAGCGACTCGGTACAAAATAATTTGCAATTCTTCTTTATCTCATTGTCTTCAGTTTTTTCAAAGAATTATTGGAAAAGAATATTTGTCGACATAAGATTCATTTCAGCTTATCAACACTATATTCTAATAAATGAATGACAAAAAAGAAAAAAAACTACCTTGGCCTTATTTCAAAATATTTCATTTTTTGTACATTTGGAATATCCTATTATCCAAAAATCATTTAAACAAAGCAACTCTTTAGTAACATGCTATTTATTATTGTTAGGATCTTTAAAAATACATTACGCTTACTGATACATTAACAGATATAGAAAAAGACATTACATTCACACACATGTATATATATATATATATATATATATATATATATATATATATATATAT
>NC_068988.1:10120142-10122432 GCF_001194135.2 Octopus bimaculoides
AGAGAGAGAGAGAGAGAGAGAGAGAGAGAGAGAGATTGATATATATGTATATCATAACTGATCTTGTAAAGTCGTTGAATACAGTAGAATTTATTGCTTAATTCACAACAGATAAGTCGTAGTAAATTGCATTTTCTAGGCGCCACGTATTCTCTTATTTTGACATTTAATTCGAAAGAGACCTAAAAACTAGTACGGAATTTCTACTTGCACGGAATTGTAAAATTTTTAAATTATCAAATTATATACTAAATGATAATCACAAAGAGAAAATAAACATCATGCAACTTTTGTTTCCACACGGATATATAAAGCCATAACTTAATGAGGATGTTCACAGATATACAAAGTAATATTTGCGCTGCTTTTAAAGTTATCTATAAAGATTCAACAAACTCTTATGCTAATCTGTCAGACACAGAGAGAAAATGTGAGGTTGCCTGCAGTTTACAGCGACATGATGTCTAAAAATCTACAAGAAATATATACTAATAAGATATTTCAATAAATATTGTGGTAGAATGTGATGGGTATGTAAACTGGTAACCCAGCACCTATTTTAGACGCATTCCGACACTTGCTGCCATAAATATATCACAGTAGTTAGAAATTTGCGTATTGTTCCCTGTTCGAAGAACAATGTCAGCTGATATCATGACAGATGACATGGTTTGTGCTAACATATCTGCTGAATCACCACTCTTAATTAAGCATTGATGTTTGATTGCTTTGGTGTACACGTAAGGCTCGATTTATAGAAGTTGTGAATGTCTGTAGCTGATAATCTCTGGAAGATTTATTTATTGTCGTGAGGTACAGAAGAGTTTTAAAACGAGGATGCTAACTAAAGTATTGTGTAACTGACATAGATTTTCTGCTCGCCATTTTATTGCCACACACAAGACGATGAAATGTCCGAATTAGAAGAAAGCGAACGCAGATAAATTCATAAATTCCTAAATTGGATGCAAAATAACCATCACACCAGATATTTCCTTTTGCTTGATTTCTGAGTTAAAGTTGTGTAAGAGTTAAAATAATTTTTATGAAAAGAATACTTTCCAAACTAGGGTGACAGTAATTTAGATTTTATATTTCGAAGAGTGGATGCAGTATATTTCACTTGAACATCATTAATATTTGATCATGTAAGTTAATAAACTGACTTCCTTCTTTAGTCTATGCCAATATAACGACGGTACTTGCAGAACACGGATCCGAAGAATTTGCTTAAATATCTCTTCCTTTACTGAATATTTGTCAAGTAGGTGTTTCTCTAGTCGCAGCACTTCAGACAGGTTTTTCTTTATGCGCTCTAATAACGTTGATTTAAGGAGTTGATAAGTAGCTTTTGTTGAGATATATATATGTATTTGATAGCTTCAGTCTTTTAAGTTGTCACATTTGACAGAACCATAAGTTGCATGATAAGATCAGTAAATTCTTGACAGCTGGTGAAAGGGAATTGACTAAAATAGAATACAGCTAAAATAACAATGTAATTTTAGGAGGGAAGAAATCAATGACGTTCTGAATTAATTGAAGTTTTCAGAGAAGATATGAAGACGTACTGCGTCACTTGCTTTTTGTCTTTTTTCTCACGTGTCTCATACGAAGTTAATGGTACTTCACAATGTTTTGCTGTTCTATGCGAAAGTAAAGAATGTGTGAATAAGTAGAAGTATTTTCCCCTGTATTTGAAGCGCCGGAGGTCACGTGTTTAGCAAGTGATTAGTATCGTTGACAAGACGTATGATTGAGTTGTAATTCTGTCTCATATTATGGCTAATAGTTTTAAAATTTTGCTGTGTATGAAATTAAGTCAAAATCGCCTGCAAAACTTTACAGTAACACTAGATTCGAAACTACATACATGGAAACAACAAGTTTCGTATCAGGCTACTGAGGTGTTGGTATATATGAGTGAGTCCATACATTATTCTTTACATGTGTGATTGACCATGTGAGAGAAGGAATAGATTGAGATATTTAGAAAGAAATGAACAACCATAAGCTTACACACGTATTGCTTTTAATATTTGTTCAGTCAATGTTACTTCAATTTTACTTCTTTTTAAAACCTTATACATACAGTCCAGTTAGTGAAACTCTTAAGTTATAAAAGATAAGATTAAATGTATGTGTGTGTGTGTTTAGAAATAGATAGCAAAGCCGATAGACCAATAGAGGCATAAATAAAATGACAGACAGTTACACAAATAAAAAAGCAGAGAGAATGAAAGAGTGAGAGAGTGAGAGAGAGAGAGAGAGAGAGAGAGAGAGAGAGAGA
>NC_068988.1:10123080-10124662 GCF_001194135.2 Octopus bimaculoides
GTGTGAGTTTGTATAAGTGTATATATATATATATATATATATATATTGTTTGGAGTATTTCGGGCAACATGATTAGAGTATAGTATAGTAAGACAAGAGGGTAAAGCTGTTAGTAAGAAAGGTTAGGAAGGTAGCTAAAGTAGAAGTGTAAAATAATGTAACTGAATAAATTCAAGGGAAATTAAAGGGATATAAAACAAATTATATAAAAAAAAAAGAAAATGTTAAATAAGAAATGAGGGTGCTTAATGTTCTTGACAAATTTAGGGATATGAAAATAGGAAAGGTTTTTAAAATTTCCCAAGTTTCCCAAATTTTACGGCTGTAAGAGATTAAGAATATATAGAAAAGTATATATGGATGTGAACTTGTAGATAAATAAATAGATAAATAAATATCTAAGAGAGATAGGCAGAAGAATAGGTTGATAAATATAAATAAAGACAGGTAGATATGAAGGTACAAAGATAGGTAAGTTGATAGACCGATAGAGTAAAAGGCATATATATATATATATATATATATATATATATATATATATATATATATATATATATATATATATATATAGATAGATAGATAAATAGATTTCTCTCACTCGCGCAAAGTCAGAGCTATTACTCTCACTACTTCTCCTTCACTGAATTACTATTTTCTCTCCTCCTCCGCGATTGGCGTGATTCTAGACAAATGCATATAAAGTGAAGAAGAACGTAACAGGTGACAACAAAACATCCGGACAGTTAGATGATTAAAAAAAGGTCAGGAAAAAACAAGGACGGGTTATTCGGAGTCTCCTATCTTCAGTATAATTCTAGATTTTCACACATTCAACAAAACTGGTGACCATGTACCTGGGTGCAACATATGGAGGAAGATCGTGAGAGGAAGCTTCCCAAATATCAGGATCTGGTAGAGAGAGAGAGCAGAAATCGAGGCAGGAAGCATGTATCGAGACAATGGAAGTAGGACTTTGAGATATAGTTTGGCATTAACAAACGAAGCTTGGAGTTAATTTTTAAAATCTCTGAGTGCGTATGGAGTTATTTACAGCAAAGGCGAAGAGTACAATTCCACCACTGAAGCTGTTGAGAATGTCACTGAGTCGTTTTGAATAGAGAAGACAGCAAGTGGTCAGCTGTTACTGGGATCCAAACTTGTGGTTTCTTAATCCCAGTTGGGTCAGATAGGTGATGGCATATGATGTTCAAAGACCCCTAATCGCCTCGAGCCCTAGAAACACCAGTGACGATGCAACCCAGAACATCAAAAGAATGTACCTTATGATATATTGTGTATAACATATACAATCGAGAGAACAAAGCAAGATCGATTTTTATATACGTAGACATATATATATAAGAGATGTATATGAATGTTAATTTATATACGTGTATGAGCGCGTGTGTATGTACTTGTAAGCACGTGGTATATGCTCATTTAACAGGACTGTAGTTCATTTCGTTCATCTTCACATTTTAAATGCTGTGTTTGGTTTTATCTGACAATATGGCGCTGCGTTGAATGCCAATTAGGTTGTAAAAATTATTAATGACATACATACGTGTATATATATATATAT
>NC_068988.1:10125144-10125696 GCF_001194135.2 Octopus bimaculoides
TATATATATATATATATATATGTATATATATATATGTCTGTGTGTGTATATATATATATATATATATATATATATATATATATACATACACAGATACCCGCAAACACAGACACGCACACACACACATATATATGTATACATAAGTATATACGTTCATACATAATCACGTATATGTATATATATATATATATATATACATATATGAGTAGATTTTTGACACTTCCTCTACTATATCATGCGTCTAATTTAGAGTCGTCGTAGGTAGAGATTAATTACTTTTGTCATATTATCTTAAATTTAGAGAAACACAAACATGGCATGGTTTAATTACCATTTATAATTATCTCTCATTCATCACAGTCGACACTAGCTTCCGTGCGAGACGGATATAAAAAACTATTACAAACAATCACATACACAAGTAAATGCTCTCGTAGAGATGTACGAAGAGAAAGCCGCGTGTACAGAATCACACGTAGTGGGCACACACACGCACACACACACATTTATGTGTGTGTATGTGTATATATATATATATATATATATATATAT
>NC_068988.1:10127027-10129315 GCF_001194135.2 Octopus bimaculoides
ATATATATATATATATATATATATATATATACCAGACTACACCACGTTGCTATCCATCGCCGATCACAATACGTTTGCATAGTTTTACCATTTGAATAATGCATCAACTTTTGGCTGCCGCACAAGCGAACACTCACCCTGATGGGAAAGCCAGTTAGTAACAAGTTTGACTGTTTTGGACTGACTTGACTAGAATAAGACGAAACGAAATGCGTTGCTGAAGAAAACAGTGTGTGAAGCGAACCCACGATATAGCAATCGTGAGTGCAGAACTCTAACCACTAGGCCGCTTGATTTCACACACCAACATACATACACACACATGCATACACACACATGCATGCACACACATGCATACACTCATGCATACACATACATGCATACACACACATGCATACACAAACATGCATACACACACACACATTTATAAAGAGAAGGAGAAAGAGTGATGATGTACTGATGATGTACAGGTCCGTGGTAGCGAATTCATCATAAAGGTACTCTATGTGGATTACGTGAAGTTGAATTGAAAAATTGCTATGCCTTCTCCACACATAGGGACAAATGAAATATACTAAGTCAGCTAGCTAGGTATGGTCTTTGAAAGATAACGAATCACCGCACGCAATTAAATAGACTTTCATTCAGAAATCCATACCTTATGTAGCTGGATGGATTAAATGTAGACCTTGTTTAGCTGAAAGAGCGCAGATCCTGTTCAGACCGCAGATCCCTAACTCCATTTGGAACTCCAGGTCAGAAATCTTGAGTGGTTTCATGAACATATGTAAATATATTTTGAAGAATCGAAAAACTGTGCCTATTCCTGACTGACTTGATATCTTTCCAGCCTGTGTATTTCAGGTCTAAGGAAGGTAGCTCTTTTACCTTTTTTACTTTTTATTTCTTTATATTTTAGTTTCTGTTTTTCGTTTTCCGTTGTTTACTGTCTGCATTTTCTATATGTTGGCTTCTCAATTGTATCGCGCTACTTCTATTTAAAAAAAAAAATATAGCGTGCAGTCGATCTCTTCGAATAATATTCCTGGAGGCAGTGTCCCATCTTGGTTGCAGTGAAATAACTGAAACAACTAACAGATAAAGATAAATATCAGAGCGTATAGATCGATCTACTTTTATTTGATTCTTATTTCGCGAAAGCCAAGGCTACACATCAATATGTAATCCTCTGCGTAATTTTCTTATGTTCATCTTAAACCTTTATATGTGAATCGAAACAATAGCATTCCAAAGTCTCTTAACATAAATTTCGGAGATTTTAACAATCTCATTCAAAACATAAACAATGTTACAATTTTGTAATGCATTGTTTGTCAAATCGCCAAGGGTATTCGGTAAAATTCAACAAACTAATATATTCAATGCTAGATATAAATATTTATACAGCAGTAAAGCCTAATAGGTATCAAGTCATTTGGTATTTTTACGAGCGAGGCACTTGGTGTATTAAGGTCGTTTACTTTTCAGGTTTTTCTCACTATTTCTCTTGTGAAATTTATGGAATGGTACATAAAAATTAAAGTGTATTCTTCTCTCCAACAATATTTTCAATAATGCAGTATAACAAGCTGCAGCGGTTCCCTGTTGTATGAGCATAGTTAAGCAGAAGAAAGTTTCGTACTAGCTGGAATAATGTAACTGGAGGAGTTTTAAGCTATAAAACCAATAACTTAGCATTGAAAACGGTATCGTACTTAAAGAAATTATATTGTTCGTTGCTTCGTGCTTTTGTGTTAACAACGGGATTTCTAACATTTAGTATGTAGTCATTTATTATAAGATATTTTCTTTATTATTTACATCCATCACTTTCATGAACAGAGCCTATCATCTTCAGCATTAGAACATCAGAAAAAGAAAATATGGTTGCAAAAGCGAAACTCATAATCTTCAATTCGGTGTTCGTACCTATACTTATCTATGATTCGACCCTAGTACCTGCCGTTATTCTCAATGCCAAAGATTATGTCTGAAACCTGACTCTCTTCCATTATCTTCCAGGTAATTAATGCGTTATTAATAGAATGACTTTAAGCCACTAAAAAGTCCATAGTAGTAACATCCATTACAGTGGTAGTGCTGGTCAATATTTACTTAAAAGTCAGACGTCATCCAGATATACCGCGCATACAATAGTAAAATCAACGGTCACAAAACAGTTAAATTAAACGTCCTTGTCAAATTTTGCCTAATTGTTTGCCTTTTGTTACCACTCTAACCTATACACATACATAACTATATATATATATATATATATATATATATAT
>NC_068988.1:10129755-10130641 GCF_001194135.2 Octopus bimaculoides
TATATATATATATATATATATATATATATATATATGCGCACATATATAGATACACACATATACCTACAGATATCTATACAAAGTTTCGCTGACAGCTTTCGTAAAATGAGAAGCAGAAGCAAGGATTTTTTATGTGAGAAAGAGAGACAGAGAGACAGAGAAACAGAGAGAGAGAGAGAGAGAGAGAGAGAGAGATCAACGAGTTAAAATCTATGTTGTACATATTTTATTCAATAATCCACGCTGCTATTTTTCTTTTTTTTTCAATACGAGACATTCTATAAACATCATTACGACCGCATATATATCTTTGATAAGTTTCGCATAACAAAATAGACCTATCTCTGCCTTACTTGCCAAAACGTACAGCTGTGATAAATGACTTACAAATATCTTGAACGATGCAACGCTAATTTAAACCTGACGGAGTGTATACACATTAGGTTTCAGAAAATATGGTTTGAAATTGTTATACTTCATTGTAAATAGCAGGCGGCGTTGTACACGACTGAAACAACTGCAGAATAATTAGTAGATCGCGTTGTGACAAGGGATGACCCTCCATTCCCTGAGATATCATCTGTTTTGCGAAAACACTTTATTGTTTTCCATATCTCTTGGCACTCCGGGACGGTGAGTAAAAATCTTGAGAAGTATATGGAACAAATAGGTGCTGCAATAAGGGTGGAGCACTTGCAGAAAACATTACTGCTTGGAAACGCTCGGATACTTCACATGGTGATCGAAATATAAAGGGTGTTACCTTAGATCACTGGTAGTGAACAGCTGACACGGTTCTATACCTCCAGCGTTAGAAGCTGTGCAAAGACAATAAAATAATAATAATAATAATAATAATAATAATAATAATAATAATAATAATAAT
>NC_068988.1:10135846-10137309 GCF_001194135.2 Octopus bimaculoides
AAAACAATACCTATTGTCATAGGTGCCCTGGGAATGACAGCGAAACGGGCTGATTACTACCTAGCTCAGATACCAGGAAACCCCAAAATGGCTGAAGTTCAAAAGATAATGCTCATGGGAACTGCCCATATCCTACGTAAAATACTGTCTATGTGATCTCAAATTTTAAAACAAACACATAATTTTCTTATGGTTTCTTAAACATTCACTTGAACAAAACTGTACAAATCCAAATATATGGTACCCTAGGCATAACACCTACATGAACTTCTAACTTGTTGTCTCTTGAGGTCTCTGGGTGAGACTTGGATCCAACTTGTACAAATGCAAAACAAAAGTCAAACATAAAATAATAATAATAATAATAGCAATAGTTATAATAATAATAATAAACCATACTATACGAAGAAAAAAATGCTTTCTAATTGAATGCTTTCTAATTAAAAGAAATGGAGAAACTTTCAAAATACAAAGACCTGGAAATAGAGGTAACTCGAATGTGGAATCTAAAAACAGAAACAATTCCTATCATAGTAGACGCCTTAGGTATGATAAAAACATATTCAGACAAATACATAAGAAAAACACCAGGACTTACAAATATATATAACATACAGAAAATTGCACTACTGGGCACTGCACACATCCTACGCAAAACGCTTCCAATACAGTAACCATAAGAGCATCACAGCAAACCACAGGACATACCCAAGGCACACAGAGCTGCACTCGGTAGTGAATAAAACTACTGAATAATAATAACAACAACAACAGCAATAATAATAGTAATAATAATAATAATAATAATAATAAAGTATGATAATGATGATGATGATGATGATATTATTATCATTATTATTATTATTATTATTATTATTATTATTATTATTATTATTATTATTATTATTATCATTCCTAGCATTTGTAATTTATATAAATTATTCCTGTGTAAGTTACTAATTTGCAACTATTCATTCTCAAAACTTCTACGTTATTTCACGCTGAATTCACTCTGATTGCGTTATTTGTGTATACGCCATTTGGAGAAAAGTTCACTGTATTTATACAACGTGTAAAAACAACAGTATAAGGTCAGCGTTTTGTCAATATTTTGGTATGAATACAAATTATCTGTTCATCACGCCGATGAGAATTTAGAAGAAAACGGAAATGTCAAAAAAACATATATGCGATAACAAAAATGAAAAGATCAAGATGCAAAAATAGTAAGCAACAATTTCTTGAAAGTTGCAAGGTAATATAAATTTATTATGCTTTTTTATCATTAAAATAAAGAATTATTTAAAATATCGGCTGCACCATTATTGATATTGTACAAAACATTGTGATTAATTTAGATCGCATTCCGCATTTCCTTTTAAAATAAAATTATATGAGTTTTCAACGGTTTTCCAAAATACATACAAATGCATTTATATATATGTGTGTGTGTGCGTGTATAT
>NC_068988.1:10137949-10142282 GCF_001194135.2 Octopus bimaculoides
TATATATATAAGCATGTATACCTATATATGGTAATATATGTACCTAAAATATTTATATATAAATACTTTATAATGTAATATAATATGGCATACATATATATGATGTGTATATGCATATTATTATTATTATTGCTATTATTATTATTATTATTATTATTATTATTATTATTATTATTATTATTATTATTATTGTTGTTGTTGTTGTTGTTGTTGTTGTGTAGTTATAATTTACATATCATACGTATTATGCGCTTATTTTTTAACATATTACAATTAGCTGCGAAATGGATAAATGAAATTACATATTTTCTTTTCAGCTCATAACTCATGCTTGCTGGTTTACGGTTATACCGCGTCTCCCATTAATTATTCCGTTTCGCGAGTCACTTATGTATCGAGTTGTAGTTGGATGATAGTAGTCATCAAATTTCCTCATAAAACGCTGATGAGATATTTTTTTACAGTTATTTGTTCTTTGACAATAATTGAAACTGCGTGATACTTCTCAATTTACGTTTTCAATTGCATTCACTGAGATGTATCATTTTAAATGTATAATACCTAAAACTTTAAATTGCATATATAATTTATAATGACAAAAGTTTCTAACGCATCCGGTTTCACATAACTTTGTGGCAAGGTATTTGTATGATTGTCACAAATATATATATTTCAATTGACGTAGCTATTGCGAATTGAAAGCTGTGTAAATATATATTTTTGTTTTAAAGAAAACTACACCGGCAGTTATCTCCTTCATTGGTTAAGGGATAGAATTAATGATGCTTTGTTTATTATGATCTGTATAGCGTAAAGATGTTTTTCATCTTTGTAGTGTCATGAATCAGCAATTAGCGTCTTGCCATACTGCGAATAGAATCAGAAATTTCAACTTTCACCTGATGCTAAGACTATCCTTTCAGACATGTCTTCAAGCTATATTTGTTTCGACACTTTTATTAAATCTCCACTAACTTTTACACCGGACACGTTAACAAAGAAACATCGAAATAAGTGCGCTGTGCTAAGATATTATCTTACAATAATTCATCTTAGAACTATATTTGTCTCTATGTACAAAACAAATAAATAAAATCAATACTGTGCTCACTTATTCCATTCCGTTGTCAATGTATAGCACCACCAGTAAAATCTGATTAACGCAAAAGTACAGTGTACTCAAGAAAACACCAAGGAACAATAATAATGACATTACGTACAACATTTTAAGGAGACCACAAGTGCAAAAATGTAGTAAGTCTATAATTCCAATACTCACATAAGAACACGAGGAAAACTATTCGTATTAGAAATATATATGTCCCTATACGCAAAGAGTTTCCTTGTATATAAGGTGAAATACAATTTAGTTGAGTTAAACTTGTTTTATTTTATATACATACATATATACATATATATATATATATATATATATATATATATATATATACTAGCAGAGATACTCAGCGTTGCTCGGGATTAAAATGGCATAGTTTTTAAACAATATATTACAGTTGTGTTGTAATATGTAATATGGGAAAGTGCAGCATTGAGAACAAAACATTTGTGGAGTAAATGATGGGCTAATTCGAGTAAGCATCATGCTACGCGTCCGTTTGGAGTATCTGAGGCCCTAACTTGTCATGGAAAAAAATTTTGGGCGGTATGTGATTTTTGAACGCAACGAAAAGCTTTCTCTTTCGCAGCAGTCGGCGCTGCGTCTACCACAACCCATCATTTGAAAATTTGACACTTCCTTCGGGATTCTTGTCGTATATTACTCATAAAGTAAATTTGGAGGAAATGTGGTTGTTCATTTGTGGGTAACATGGAATCTACGAGGTGATAGACCTACCCTTGAACATTGACGTCGGCATAAATTCATGTTTATCTATCTTTTTAGATGAATTAAACAATGCCAACATTTCATAAAACTGGCAAAGGGAGAAGGTAACAAAATAAGCACCAAAATCACTATAATCTTCACTAGAATCACTGATATAAGACCTCATCTAAAGCCTCATCTGTCTACATGCTGTATTTAAGCATATATGTATTGTGTGTATATGTATTTCGAGTTTTGAAATGAACCTATGTTAACGTAAGCGGCAATATAAAGCATGGTCTGCTATGAAGAAATAGCACAAAAAACTATCAATAAACATTTGCAAAAATATGTCAATGAAGGTAATTTCTTTTTTACTGCATATACCGATATTTAAACATGTTTCGATATAATTATTTTTCTCAACTAAAATGAATACAAAATCAAATTTTCTAACGAATGAAACATTGGTTTAACATTTCACTTCTACTTTTAGCTGCAGAACGAACAAGTATGTATGGTACAACATCTAACCATTGGTAGTTCTTCGCGAAATACTTCTACAATAGTAGGAGATTATGTAAAACATCTATTCAGCTCTCATTTGCTTTGGATTTTCATTTATTGTCCCATGTCATTCATACTGCTGAAAACACATTAAAAAACACACGCATACATAATTACACATCTGTGTCCATGTATTTATGTACATATGCAAGAAAATGTATGTATACATATATGCTTGTTTCTATACTAAAGATCGTGTGCACATGCATAAATATATATATATATGTATGTGTTTAAATATTTATATGCATATATATGTATAAACCTGTGTACGTGTATCTGCAGAAATATATATTACGTATACATTAAATTATATCTGATTCGAAGATATTATTGAGGAAATTATTTTCACAGCTTTTCATAGAATGATCATAGCCTCTGCTTTGCAAAACTTATAACCAAGATCATATCTGTTTGACACAAAAGTTCTCAGAATAAATAAGTTTACGAATAGCCGCAAACACTAGACATATATTAATTATCAATCTGTATGATTTCTTTAACATCAATGAAAAGAAAACTGTACACATCAAGAAATCTAAAAGAAGAGGTATGTTCCTTTATATTCGATTTCAGAGTTTCGCTTCGTCATTATATTAAGCAAACCATAATTGACATAAAAGCCATTTTTTCTACTTTCACTATCTACAAATCTGTTCTTGAAGTCATGAATTATATGATAAAAATAGGTTCGGTACATTAGTTACTGATGATTTGGTATATAGTTATGTCTAGCTGTGTCTATTCTTGCGTTGCACATAAAATCAGATATACGCTTATATATTCATACATACATTGTTATATACGTAAATTCATATTGAAAAAGTGCATATAAATTATAGCAATATACATAGAAATAAAATTACTTATACGTATCATTATATAAGTGTACACATGTACATATAAACATATAGGTGTATACACACACACACACACACACACACACACACACACACACATATATATATATATATATATATATATATATATATATATATATATATATATATATATATATATATATATATATATATATAAGTATATTTTATGTCTCTATCTATATATATACATATGCATATATATATGCATACATACATATACATATATATGTATGTATATATATATGTATATATATGCGTATATGAATTGTGTGTATGTATATATCTATATGTTTATGCAAACATAATAGCCCTATTTACGTATGAATGTGCTTGCGATAGTATATATATAAATGTATATGTGTATATTTGTGTGTACTTGTGTGATTATGTTTGTTTGCGTTTGCCTGTATGTGTGCGAGTGAGTGAGTGTACCTGCAAACATAAAACACTCTTTTACATTTGTAGTGGCAGCTACATCCTTGTGTGGCATTGTCTGACGCTGTGTCCATGAAATTTATACATCTTTGGAAGTAGCTAATTTTATCAAATCATATACACACAGAGACATATAGTCTTTTATACGATATGCACGCACACAATATACAAGCACAGCTGCACAGACACACACACAGCCACACGCACACAAGCATACAACAAGAAGGCCTACAAGTGCGTTCAGACACACACACATTGTATGTCTGTGTGTATGAATCTCTGTATCTTGTGTGGTGTACATATGGGAATGAACGTCCAAATATGTGAACAATTTCTTTCTCATAAATCTAACATCAATATTGTTTGCACTTTATCTTTGTTCTTGTGCACGAGACGGTTGTCTACCTATAACAATGAATATTGGGAAGAAATATTTTGCCGACGCACGTAACCACCCAGCTGCTCGCCGCGCAGACACACATAAACTGTTTATTAATTGAACCTTTTCAATAGGAAGCACTAACTTCACTCTCACTAATTGAAACACCCATAGCAACCTCATGATAAATAATAGCGGATATGATGGAAAGAATCTGTCTCCTCAAATTGTTCTGTAGCTATAATA
>NC_068988.1:10142320-10146747 GCF_001194135.2 Octopus bimaculoides
TATATATATATATATATATATATATATATATATATATATTTATATACACATTGCTTATATGCATGTTTGTATACATTTGTACACCCCACACACACGCGTACACACACAGAGAGACACAGATGTATATATTCGTGTACGAGTCTTTGTATATATATATATATATATATATATATATAAACGTGAAGATCGATAGATATGCATATAAATATTGCATGTGTGTGTGAGAGAGAGACAGAGAGAGCGAGAGTGAGGAAGAAAGAGAATGACTATCTGTGTATATATAGAGTGAAGTGATATATAGATTTATACATGAAGAAAACGAAGACAGGTTTGAAAGAAAGCTATTTCTACTTTTATTTTATGCATCAAAGCTTAGTGAAATCAAGCTGATTGCACTAACCTGATAATGACATGCTTCGGTATATTTTAATACGGATATTTGAAACATTAGGATATAATTTATGTCACAGGGCAGAAGAGGAGTAGTAAAGTTATTATTAAATTTCAGCTCTTTGTATGATAAATACATTAGCATTAATTCTGGTTAAACTAGAGTTGACAGGTGTCGTTGAAGTGTTCCGATGAGAGGAGCGGGAAAAGATTATGTGATATGTTACCGACCGGAAAAAATTTCGAACTTAATTTCTTTGCCGTATTTAAATTCAAATTTTGTGATTGTATGAATAAGTTTTCCAGGTATATATGTTTAACAACTCATAGTTATATTCAGAGATAGAAACTTATTACTTAAAGCCTTTTGTAAGCACCCTTGGACGTGTAGCAGCAACAAAAAATGGACTTGATACATCAGATAATTTCAGTCTAATTTTTAATCAATCGTAATTATTAGCTCCACCAATATTCTTTTTATGAGGCCACTGATATGAGGCCCACTTGCTAGATCAACTGGTTATCAAATAAAGCTCAATATTCTTATGAGGCCCACTTGCTAAATCAACTGGTCATAAAATAATGCTGCTGCTGTTACTGTTTTTGCAATTATGCTCAAGACACCAAGAGAGAGCTCTCATCACACAGATACATGGTCAAAGTTCCTCCAGATATGACCATCCTGTCTTATTTTTCCAGGCATTGTGTACTAACTTTGAATACATTATCCAAGATATAACTTTTCTTTGAAGACATTATAGTGAGAGTTCATGGTGATCTGACTGTTACTTCTAGCAAAGCTCATTCATCATCACCATCATTTAACGTCTGTTGTCCATACTGGTATGGGGTGGATGGTTTGACAAGCGCTGGCGAGCTGGCGACGGTGTTGTTGTTTATAGCTATATTTTAATCAATACACACGTCCCTTCCTCAGAACTTTCCAGGGAGTAATTAATCCCCATCCCTTTCCCCGGAACATACCAGGAAGTAATTCATCCCGCTCCTCCCCTTCTTCCCCTCATCGGAACTTTCCAGGAAGTAAATCATCTCCATCCTCCCCTTCTGACGAAGAACTTTCCAGGAAGTAATTCGACACCTCGTCCCCTTCCTCCTCCCTCAGAACTCTCCAGGAAGTAATTCATCTCCCTCCTCCCCTTCCTCAGAACTTTCCAGGAAGTATTTCATCCCCCACCTCCGCTTCTCCCTCCCCTCCTTGGAATATTCTAGGAAGTAATTCATCCAACTCTTCCACTTTCTCGGAACTATCCAGGAAATGCTTAGTACCCCTCCCCTTCCCCGGAACTTTCCAGGAAGTAATTCATACCCTGCTCCCCTTCCTCGAAACTTTCCAGGAAGTAATTCATCCACTCTTCCCCTTCTCCGGTACATTCTAGGAAGTAATTCATGCCCCTCCTCCCATTCCTGGGAACTTTCCAGGAAGTAATTCATGACCCACTTCCCTTTCCACCCATCCTCCTTTTCTTCTCCTCGGAACTTTGCAGGAAGTAATTCACTCATCCTCCTCTTCCTACACTTCTTCGGAAATTTCCCGGTAGTAATTAATTCTCCTCCCCCTTTCCTCGGAACTTTCCTGGAAGTAATTCATTCCCGGCCTCACCTGCCTCGGAAGTTTCCAGGAAGTAATTCATCCAGAACCCCTCCTTCGGAACTTTCCAGGAAGTAAATTATGTTCCTCCTCTCCTACCCTTCCTCCGAACTTTCCAGGAAGTAATTCATAACCATCCTCCCCTCAAATTTCCCTCTCTGGAATGTTGAAGATTCATTCCTCCCCTTCACTCTCTTAAATACCCCTCTCTGGAAGCACATGACTATAACTTTGTTTCTCAAAATACATCAGCAATGAGACTTGAAACAAGGATCCACTAGATTGTGCCTTAACTAAATTTAGAAAGATATATACCTTAATATATATATAGACTAATTGAATAAAAAAGCAATTCAACTTCTATATATTAAAATAAATATATATTTTATTTGAATATATAACCATTCTCTCTAATACTCACTATTCTTGCCTGTATTACTTCTCATATTTCTTTCTTTCTTTCTTTCTTTCCTTCCTTCCTTCCTTCCGTCGTTATTTCTCCGAGTCTTACAGTATTTGTATGTATATACATGTGGGTGAAGCGTGTGTGTGTGTGAGTAAAACAGTTAACTTTTATGTACTAAATGTTGTATACGATAAATTGTTACATAAAATGTTTGTGTCAGATGGAGCAGAAGAGCAAAACTTACCGATAAAACTCAGAAACAGTGAATTAGCAGCGGAGAAAGTTTCCAAGGAAAACGGAAAATAAGTTTCTCTGAACCACGTTTCGGTAAAAATTAGAGAATGACAATTTGTGTCGGAGAATTGGGAGACATAAGAATGAATTTTGAACTTGGTGTTATCTGAATTGCATAACATATGTACTGCAGATTTCAAGTATTATAGACAGGTTCACTCGTTAAGAAATATTACAGTACATAACTGGCTAATGTGAGTTTTCTTAACATATATTCAAGACCTGACAAACTATCTCAAAAGAGCCTGTTGCATGAATTCAAAGAGTTCATTATTGAATTGCCTGTACGCTGTATGCTGAATTTGTATAGTTTCTGATACTTCCATGGGTAGTAGATTGACAAGCATAGTAAAATATATAGGTAATAAAATTACCTGGATAAGGTACGAATTTGCCCATATGTATCCTCTATTTTGAAAAAAGGAATATTGAATTTACAATTAATATTTGTTGATATAATTGAAAATCCTATCTGGTAATACAACTTATCGTCTGAAGTATAATTTGTGCATGGCAGTGAAGTTGCATGTGGTTTCTGAATGTGATTACGTTTATGAAGAAAAATATTATATGCAATCAAAGAATGCAGAGAAATCCAAACAAGATATATTAAAATAAAATTTAAAAAAAAGAAAAAATCAAGCGTCTTTCTCAGACGCAGGTGTGGCTGTGTTGTATGGAGCTTGTCTACCAACCACATGGTTCCGGGTTCATTCCTACTGCGTGGCACCTTGGGCAAGTGTCTTCTACTATAGCCTCGGGCTGACCAAAGCTTTGTGAGTGCATTTGGTAGATGGAAACTGAAAGAAGCCCGTCGTATATATATATATATATATATATATATATATATATGTATGTGTATATGTTTGTGTGTCTGTCTATCTTCCCCCAACATCTCTTGACAATCGATGGTGGTGTGTTTACGTCCCCGTAACAAAGCGGTTCGGCAAAAGAGACCGATAGAATAAGTACTAGGCATCCAAAGAATAAGTCCTGGCGTCGATTTGCTCGACTAAAGGCAGTGCTCCAGCATGGCCACAGTAAAATAACTGAAACAAGTAAAAGAGTAAAAGAGGTTATTCATAACCGATTTTCTTATTCTGGAACATATTCTCATGTACTCTTCTGTCAATCGCATCCCGTTCTTCGTTAACGAGGAATCTAGAAATAGACATTTGCGAAAGCCATTGCCCGCAAGCAAAACAACATCAACACAGCAACAAGAAACTATTGCCATTATAGGAACAAGCGTATGAATGACCGGATCGTTACTCATTAAAATTCTGGCATTAACACAAATGATTGCAATTTCATGTGACCCACAGCATAAGGTTGAAATGATTTAGATGAATGATATTAGAGAATTTTGGAACTTGGAGCATTGAAATTCAAGTCCATTTCATTAACCGATATTAATACGGTGATGATGACAGTTTGTGCTGTTTATATCATAAGGACTCTCAATGGCTTTGATGTATGTTTCATCAGCACCAGTTAAGAGAATTAATGATGTAATACTAGAAGATGTATGCAAGTGCATATTTGTGAATACGTGTGAGCGAGGATGCGTATATATATATATATATATATATATATATGTATGCATATATACATGTGTGTGTAGGAGTGGGCGTGAGTGTATATGTATATGTATGTATACGTAGTTTCTATATATTCATATACGTACATATACATATCTACACACACACACACACACACACACACACA
>NC_068988.1:10147167-10154006 GCF_001194135.2 Octopus bimaculoides
TATATATATATATATATATATATATATATATATATATATATATATATATGTATAAACACACACTGAAACGTATGCTTGTGTGTCAGACGGTGAGATGGTGAGTGCAGCTATCTATATTTGTATAGCTTGATGCAATCACGCACGTACTTGTCAGTAACACGAAGCGAAGCATATTTGCATGGATATAGTGCAGATAATAATAGTTTAACCTAATCTGTAAAAACGAACTTGGAAGAATACATAAAAAGATGCAAAATGTATTTTCTTCTCGCGTTTGTGTGTGTGTGTGTGCGTGCGTAGAATATAATTAAGATTCAGTTGAAATATGTTCTTAAATTGAAGCACGACGCCAGTTCGGTTCATGTCGCGCAGCGCGAAGTCAGGTGCAAATATAAAGCAAATAAGTAACAAGGATGTCCAGGTATCAGTGCATTACGGCTGTTTGAAGCGGCTCCATTTAATCGATCGATGAAAACATTACATCAATTTAAAAGAATCCGCTCTTCACGAATGTGGGTAGCCATATAGATTTCGTACATGAAGGATAAATCATTTTTTGCAAAATTCATATCAGTTATAGAAACCGAAATAATGCATTGATTCTTTTGTTATATTTGTAGTAGAATGAATTTAGAGAAAAAAATATGTAGCGTGCTAAGTTTACTATAATTTAGAGCGTAGCAAAGGAAGATAGTGGGGGGGGGGTCAAGACATAGGAGTGGTGAGATAGTTATTTATAACTATTTAAAAAATTTATTTATAAGATTTTATGCAGAATATAATCTATAAATATTTAGAATTAAATCTTACTGGAAGTTGCCTTCTATGTTCCAGTTGATGGTGATAAATTAATTAATGCTATACAACTTCCCAGACCCGTTTTTTACTAGGACCATATATCTAGCGTTATGTACATAAAAAGATATGTCTCAGAGTTGCTATTCAGAGAATGACTGATGGAGAAGTGGTGATAACTCGAAGACGGAAGAGTACGGGTGTCTAGCACCTATTTAGATTGTCAAATAAAAGGGGAATATAGTAAACTCAAAGGAAGTAAAAATAAGCTCTAATGGTGGGAATAATAATTGAGATATACAGGACGAGATCTAGAACAATTCGCTGTAGAACAAGAGGCCGTTGGACTATTCGCCGTAAGACAATGCACGTACGGAAAATTTCGCCGCAAGGACATTTTGTGGTAAAGTATAAGAAAAGAAGGATAAAAAATAATAAAAATAATGGTGGTGCATGTCTGTGTATGTGATTGTATGTTGGATATATTTACGGATATAGTACTTACACTTGCTAGTTTGCACATACATAACGACACTAAGCACACGGCGAAGTCTACCAAAAGATGAATTGTCAATCGCAATATAAAATTATTAGAATGGCCAAGCCAGTCACCTGACTTGAACCCCATTGAAAATCTGTGGCGTTATTTGAAAATTGAAATTAATCCAAAAGCCCCAACGTGCATTCCAAATTTGAAAAAAAATTGTCAAGAAGAATGGGAAAAAATTCCTAAAGAAACATGTAAGTCACTGATTAAGAACTACAACAAGTGATTGGTTGAAGTGGAACTGAATAATTGTTATGATACGAAGTATTAAATCAGAATTATCAGTTATTTATGTTCTGTACGAATACGTTTTTCACCCCTAAATATTTATAATTCTATATAATTTCATTAGTTACTATAATTTATTAGTTTCTTTTGCATATTCTTACTTTATGCATGTATATGCAAATATAGTATTGGTATATCCTATTTATGCTCATTAGAAATTAACTAAATAAAGAATTTTGACATCTACGAATATTTATCCCCCCCCCCCAACTGTATGTATTGCATCAAATAAATGACAGAACTGATCCTGTCGATATGAAAGGCTTTGGATTTGTCGGTTGTTTAAGTAGAACGCTTCTGATTTGTGTGATCTCAGTTTTGGTTACTATGTTATATGTTTTTATCGTTCCTTTAGGTCGAGCGAAGTTCTTGAGAGAGCATTGCGTAGAAGTCGTTCGAAGATCGTGAAAGTCATATCATTTGTAACTCGAAAGTGCGGTCTCGTCACAAACATGGCATCATACTGATTTAAAATATTCTAACCCTAGATTTTGCTTCTTTGGAAATATTCAGCCATCTACACACTATTTTACAACTGGTTATTTCATACCATCTTATACCTGAAACTTAATCGTCGAAACAAGCATTGATATACCAAGTTTTATATTATATATTTTGTTATATACACATGTGATTACCTTTGCAATTTTGTCTTCAGTAGCAAAGTATAGTTTTTACAATGAGATTTTTAAGATTGATAATGTCTGAAATTTACTTTTATGTTGGCTTTATCGGTCGTAAAAATCTCCTTTCTCAAAGATGATTTTTAAAAGTGGTAATTGAAGGATACCGTTATTGTCGTTTTGTTTATACTTCTTTACCTACTAAAGTGAGGAGAGCTATCTTATCGTAGTTCACATTCTCAACAATGTTAACTGGTCCATTGAGATTTATGTGTTTCAACCACTGATCATAGGAAGTTCTGTGACACACTTCATTGCCAGTAACAACAACTAAGTTTATAATTGACGCCTAGAAATATACACCAGCGCACATCCACGCTTACATACTTGCAAAAACATACACACGCACGCACACATATATATTGAAATAATATATATATCCATATACATACGTATATGTTCATATATATGTGTTTGTGTGTGTATGTAAAACCGCGTGCGAGAGAGGGAAGGCCAGCGAATGGAACAACAACATGAATGTATTAAAATGTAAATATGTGCATGTATATATAGGCATATATCCCCATATAAATATGTAAGCCTGCACATCTACTACACGCACAGACACACACACACTCACATACGCGCATGTATATATAAATGGATTGAAAAGAAGATACATGTATGTATACATACATACATGCATACATAAATACATACATACAGAAGAAAATCATTCATACATGCATACATACATACATACATACATACGTACATAATACGTGTATATATGCATAGACAGGTAGAGGAATGGATGGATACAGACACACGCTTTGAAATGTACAAGACAGTTTTGATAAATGGAGTAAAACAAGATTGCTTAATGGCGCAGAAGCTTCACACTATCATTCTAATTATTGAATTTTTCGATGATTGTCTGTAAATTCCCAAGTGGTTATCATACATATGACGTGGCTATCATATATGTGAGCACGCAGAGAGCAGTCATTTCAGTTGTCGCTAAACCTCCGTTCCAATAAAGGCCAATTTTCGAAGTGAAACAGAAATCTTTAAGTATGAAATCGCACAATATGTGCGACATCAGAAAAAGTTCTAATTGCAAATAGAGATGGGTTCACTAAATGGAACCCTTAAAACATATAGATTAAATGCTCTACACGGAAATGGATCGAAAAGGCAATTACCTGGTCCTCAAATTCAGATATATTGACTGACTACGAAAATTAACAAACACTTATATCTGCTGAATACTCCTAAAAAATATAATTGTGCATTCTGATGAGTCAGTCTGTAAAAGAGTGAGGTGCCATAATATTTGATCGAATGAAACAAAAATATTATATAACAACATATCCGAGGGAATACCCAGAAATATTCAGAGATTGAGCTTTAACCTTCGGAGTGATATTTTCCTTTATAATTTGAAATACACTCTAAGATCTAGTACACTTTTATACGTTATATGATATAAATATTTTAGAAATGCAAGCGCATAAATGTAGAAAATGTAAGAATAATTATTTACTATTTACGTATTACTGTAACAAATGAGAATTTATGCTGATTTTTTGTGAAGGTTGTGCTACAAATGTATATCGAAATTACACGGCCACACTCACATATCCATCCGTTCACCCATTCATCCATCCATCCATCCTTCCGTCCGTCTGTCCGACTGTCAGTCTGACCATCCGTTCATCCGCCTGCCTATCTATCAATCGATCAATCAATCTATCAATCAATCAATCAATCAATCCATCTATCTATCTATCTATCTATCTATCTATCTATCTATCTATCTATCTATCTATCTATCTATCTATCCTGTAATTCGCCCCTGTGTTTACATATATTTTTAACATAAGATAATGCTCTAACGATATAACAGAATTTGAAATTCGACCTTGAAATTAGGAACCTATCGTGTTTCTGGAAGCAAATATTTTATGTTTAGTTGTTGAAGCTATAAAAACCTATTTTACTCACAAAGAAGTCTTTCTCTAATATAATTATTTTCATTGAAAGTAGCCTAAACCTTTTGTGTAGTAACAATAGCCGACGCCATATTAGAAATTCACTTCATTCAAATTTACAAAAATGTAGAAAGTTGTGTTGAAATATATTATTCAGATTTTCTTCCAATGCTTATGATTTTATTCGTGTTTCTTCTTTCTTTTTTAAAAATTGTGTTACAAACCCGCTGGGTCTAGAAGAAATTTATTGTCTTCCTATGTTTACCATTATCGAGATTGTTATCTAAATATATCTAACTGAACAGGGTCAAAGTTCCCCAAATGTTCATTAATCTTAGTTCATTGTTGATGTTTGTGTTTTTAACCATTAATATATTTCTGTTCCCATTATTTATAGCATTTTGTGAATGGAAAAACTTTACAAATTACCTTAACTTTAGTTTCTTGTGTAAGAACTAAAAATGTTTCTCACTTTTTACACCTAATTTAATTAAATGTTTTCTAAACACTGACAATACGATATGCATTAATGCTGAAAATCTGTGCAGTCTTTAGTATGTTGGATAGATCAGTCTGCTGTATGCACTCGGGTTATTTGTGCTCAGAATGGGACCTCGGTGTTATCAGATTTGCGTTTCGTTATTCCTCGGGCAATAAATAAAGTAACAAGCTAATACCAGACTCGATTATTTGCATTGAGTATTTTTTTTTCGTCACTAATACGTTGTGAAACATTGTGTTGACCACATCATAACTGCGTTAGGAATGTATCCGCTGCGGAATACTGATCCGCTTGTACTTTACTGCCAAATGTTGGAATTCCTTTTAAAAAATGAGTGATCATGATCGAAACTTCATTTTACAATTTTATATATTGTATTTTAAAAACGAAGCACACGAACCATATTCAAATTAATCCTTGAAATGTCATGTTGTTGTTATTGAGGCGGTCAGCTGGTAGAATTGTTAGCACGCCGGGAAAATTGCTTACAAGCACTTCGTCATTAGACTCTAAGTTCAAATTCCTCTTTCCGGAATCGATCAGATATTTATCAGTTAATCGATATAATCGGCTTACTCCGTCCCTTTTGCCAAAATTTGAATCCTATTTCTAAGATTGTTCGTTAAATAATTTTGCTCTTCTTGAAATTACATTCTCATTTTGCTAAAGAAAACGTATTGCCCCCTGCAGATTTATGAGCTGCTACAATGAATTCTAAGTAAGGCGCAAAGCCAGCTTTTTGGAGGAGAAAGATAACTCGATACCACGGAGCGCAGTAATCGACTGGTATTTATTTTACTGATCCCTGATACACTTATTTTGGTATTAGTTCAATATAACATGGAAGGACATTTCACCTAATAAAACCAAAGATATATATATATACATACACAAACTCACACACGTAATTATGGCTTCTTTTCCGGACAAATATTACTGAGTGAGGTATACAAGATTCGATCACATTGCCTATGGTATTCTGAGTTTTAATATAAGAAGAGCAAATACTTAATGACACACTGATTTGGAGCAGGTGGAGCACTGTTGGGGCAGTGATGCGAAGATAGTTCTTAAATCTTTAAATATACTCCTACACATAAAAGGGAACTAGCTTTTGAATATTCCTTATATCTTTAAATCTCAAAGATAATTAGGAGAGATGCACACATTCAATATTATGCATCTAATAATGTGCCGCATTAGGAAACCATTAATAAATTAAATGATATTAATATGATCCCTATCTTTTAGGTATATTAAAGCGAAAGCTGAATAGTCGAAACTGACTCGTGTTTACATTGATTTCTGAATTGGTTAAGTATGTACATGTACTTTCAAAACCTATCCACTTTCTAAAGCTAAGATGTATAATAACGCCTTATAATAAAACCGTATCAATGCACACGAGTACCCCAAAATATCCCACTTCTCTCTATATTTACAAATACACACACACACACGCATACATATATGTATATACATATGTATATATATATATATACATATGTGTATATATATATATATATATGCATATATACATATATAAACTTCTATATACATAAGGATAAGATCGTTATTTTAAATAGTGTCGACATCAAGTGGCATCATGGGAAGAAAAATCCTTATATGTTATAATAATTATTATAATTACATATAAGGTTATCTAAGATACCACCATGCTTGAAATAGAGCCAGAACCCAAGGGTCTGAAATTATATAATTTTTACTGGTTTTATTTGCCTATTTGTCTTTTCACCTAGTACTGTATTGAATACTTGAAGTGTTCGTAGAATCAGGTTTTGACTGCTATTTCAAGCATGATGGTATATTCTTATTATATATATATATATATATATATATATGAAATGAGCAGGAAATAGAGAAAAATTTTGATCAACAATCCAATTGACTACCATCGTTTAAATATTTTATATTACAAAGCTTAAACGTTGCATACAGCAGTTTCTGCTGCCAATATCAGTCGGTGTCGTCAAGGAAAATTATGAGAATAATATTCGTCATTGTTATAGCACATCCGATCTAGTATATGGAGCTTCATCAGAGAGAAAACAAATACATAAAATAAGAGG
>NC_068988.1:10154151-10154851 GCF_001194135.2 Octopus bimaculoides
ATATATATATATATATATATATACGCAAATTTATTTATGAATGTATAAAATGTTCATACAACATTCATAATGGTGCAATTTGGTTTTTTCACCGAAGTTATTTCTTTAAAATCTCCTTAACAATGCATATATTTGATATGAAACTTTAAGGCAATAAAGTTTTGCAGATATATATGTCATTCATTTTCACATTGTTATTGTATCCATTTTTATTGTTGTTTGCTTATTGAAATACGAGCTCCATATCTTCACAACCGTTAAATGAGTTGCTCGTGATCATTTTTATATTATACAGATAAATGACAATTTATAAAACCATGTGTCGTGGAGTTTAATATATATAGAAAAGATCTCTGTTTACCTTCAGTATATTGCAATACGAATCTCAACTCTTGAGGCTATTGTATTTACTCGATTTGCCTTTGGTTGGCTAAATTTAAATACGGAATGTGTTTGTTACTGGACATTATGAAAAGGAATCGTAACATTCAGGATAAATCATAGATTTAATTATGAAATTTCATAACCGTGAATATGTTCTTAAATGAATTATTAAATGTGTGTCTATATGTTGATGTATACATGTGTATATATGCATATATATATATGTGTGTGTGTCTGTCTATGTATGTATGTATATGTATATATATATATATATATATATATATATATATATATATATATATATATATATATATAT
>NC_068988.1:10155496-10169381 GCF_001194135.2 Octopus bimaculoides
TATATATATATATATATATATATATATATATATATATATATATATGATTATGTGTGTGTCTGTGTGTCTGCGTGTGCGTATGTGAGTGCATGTGTATGTGTGTACGTGTGTGTCTGTGTGTGTGTATAGGATCGTACATATATACGAATATTTATACATGTATGTATATACACAGTAATGATCCTCGGAAATTTGTATAAACTATTTAGCATACTTTTGAAATGTAAATATCTGGTTTTACTTTTATGTTTCTGAAACATGTCGTGAAAAAATGTGTATTGCTTTTTTCATCGCTTCTTTCGCATTATTTTACATTTTCTTGGTCAAGTCCTGCGGATAACCATCATTTCTGGTAATTTTCTCTTCATATGCTTATGATATCATGCTGCATTTTTTTTGGTGGGTGGTGGTGTATATATATATATATATGGGGATTTATGAGACCTAGTTTTCTGCTACTGGTCGAATTTCTTATAGTCTCCACTTTTTTACATTAAGAGAAGTGGTTCTACAAATGTTAACACCTAACAATGGAGACAAACATTTCCTTTCTGAAAATTTAGAACTTTGCGTGGTACATTTTAGAATCATGGACCTGTAAATTTGTTGTAGTATATGCATTCTGTTCCTTTAGGTTTTATAGTCAGCCGAATGTGCACCGGATTGTTTTTCTGGTTTAGTTAGTGAGTTGGAAGAACTTTAATCCAGACTTTCACAGGAGACAATACTCGAATTGCTTTGAGAAATTGTGGAGTGAATGTGACGAGGAAATGTATAAATAGTAATGCCGCATGTCCATATATCACCAAAAAGTTTAATGTTGTGTTTATGTTATTTTATTTTTATTGCCTTGTCACTTTTGTTGTCTCTTCTTCTTTGTAGTGTTGTTCTTTTTTTGCTTTTAACATTCTTTTTGTTTTTGTATAGGTCTTCGCTATACAAATCTTAGTGTTTGTAAATTAATGCAGTTTTCTCCTTCCCTCTTCTCACTAACTAATTTCCACGCTCTCCTATTTCTAACTCATACTAGCTGATATCAGCCCCCCCCCCCACTTCCTTCGATCATCAGCTCATACAATCTTCGAATCGAAACTAATCTATGATGAATCGAACATCTTCCACTGCAAGCAAGTGGTTCTCGAGTAACGAACACATTCTGTACATCTGAGATTTCTAACAATGCCTTGTCTCCGATCTGGTTCCTGTTCGCTAAACCTTTTATAAATAAAGATTTTTGTCACGCGTATTACACATAGCGTGGAATTAAACCTTTTAACTTACATAATATTGCGCATGTTATTCGGACATTTGGCCCGTAAGTGGGGATGGCTGTTATTTCCACCTGTTCTTAATCCCTGGACAATAAACTAGAGCGAAGATGTTTATTCATGGATTTTTAATTCATATTTCATTCTCGATCTGTAGTAGTGAGTTGCCGGTTGGAAATCGCATAAATGTATTTGATCGTAGTTCATTTAACTGAATAGCAACAACGACACTCCTATTTGTTGAATGCATTATCGTGACAGGATTACATCAGCCAGTTTCTAAATGTGGCGATTACAAACGGCAGCACGTCCATTTGATTTCAAATTCTGACTGAAGGCTAGAAATTCTGTGAAGTGGGCTAAGTCGATTTTCTCAATCCCAGTGCTCACCTGGAAGTTGTTTTATCGATTGTGAAAGGATGAAAGGCAAAATGAACCTCGGCGGAATTTAAACTCAGTATGTAATGACGGACGAAATACCTATTTCTTTACTGCCCACAAGGGGCTACACACAGAGGGGACAAACAAGGACAGACAAACGGATTAAGTCGATTATATCGACCCCAGTGCGTAACTGGTACTTAATTTATCGACCCCGAAAGGATGAAAGGCAAAGTCGACCTCGGCGGAATTTGAACTCAGAACGCAGTGGCAGACCAAATACCGCTAAGCATTTTGCGCGGCGTGCTAACGATGCACGTCCATATGTATATTTAAATTATATCTAATCCCATGGTGATTAATGGTCTGACCACTGCAATGTATGGTGGATGTTAGGAGAGGAATTTCCAATGTGATCTTTCGCTTTTCTACAGACCGTTTATAAAATTCAGTCCTTACACTAAACAACATAAAACAGTCTCATTCATATACCTGTAGTACTAGCTATCAGCAACACTTCTACCAATATTAACCCGTGTAGCATCCGTCCCAGAATCCAGTGGGTGATCACAAATCGTTTTGCGTTATACGTGTTACTATTTTTAGATGTATGTACTGACTACATATGAAAGAATATGGAGCATAGACGTATAAGCCACTTTTATGAAAATTCACGGTGATAACCGCTTCGAATCATTTTACGTCATCCAACTCCATACTTGCATGCTTTGTTTTTCCAAGACAACAATGGAATAACTATTACAAATAAGAATTCTTCAGAGAGCTTCGATGGGATAAGAATGCTTATTCGAAACAAAACTCAAGTACGTACATCGATGGTTGGAACTGTGAAGTGTTGCAGTATGCTCTGTTTCTCACGCAGGAAGAATTGTCAATTGTGACATAGAGGTATATATGGAAGTATTTTATGTATGTTTTTAAAATTATACGTTTACATCGATATGAAAAATATATTTATCATATTTTATATATTTGTGGTTTAACCTGTGTAATGCTCGTATGTGTGCGTGTGTGGATATATATGTATATAAATTCACATATGCAAATATATAGACATGTATATATATATATATATATATATATATATATATATACACACACACACTTCTGTCTATCTAACTGACTCTATCTATCTATCTATCTATCTATCTATCTATCTATCTATCTATCTATCTATCTATCTATCTATCTATCTATCTATCTATATATATATATATAATCTTATACAAGTGTGTTTGAACCTCTGTGAATATGCTTGTGTAGATACCTACATACCTACATACATATTTCTTGCCAATATGTCTCAGTGTGTATTCTTGTATTTGAGGAAAACAAACACGTTTGAATTATTTCTCTATAATGAATGCTTTATTATTTTTTTTACATCTATTCCTAAGCGTCTGGTTTGTTATATTCCGAAAAGTGAATAACATTTTGGCAAGTTATTGAAAATCACTCATATTCAAGCTTCAAACTATACACATCAAAAACATTCGTTTGTAAGTAAATCTACTTCCTTTAAATTTTCATCTTTTCAAATATTCAATTGAAACGAAAATTCGTGTAGTTTCTTTTCCATACAACTGAAGCCATGCTTTCTCATACACTTCGTCTGTGATGTTTTATTTCCTTCACAGCATCCGTTGTTATAGAAATTAATGTGTATGTTTATATGCACTATGTTCAACTTAAACACCGATTCAGAAATATCTCTATTAAATAACTATTTAACACCAGCACATTCAACCAAAAATATATACACAGAAACACGCATAGATGCAAATGTGCATGGACTAACTTACAAATAGATCCGTTAAATTTTCGCTACATCACATTACATAGTATTATGAACAACATGACGCTAGAAACAAAATATTTTCAGATTTTGTTTGGCTTAGAAAATTGACACGTTTCATTTGCGATGTTTTCTACAAACGACTTGATTAAGAAATCAGACAGCAATGGCATAAAAACCTAAGAGTACAAACCAACTTCGATGGATATACAGAAATAAGTAATTCAACATTTAATTTGTTTACTGCAGACGCGTGTGAAAATTCGCATTGTGAGGAAATTTGGCATTTCATATGCAACTGTGTACCATCCACATGAACACGCTTCAAATTATTTTGATTAGAAAATAACTATAAAAGCTTTAACATGGTTGGAAAATCTTGTATGCAAACATCCTTTTCTTTCCGACCTGTAAAGTATCAATGCGTCTGTCTAAACGTTATGAGTTCAAATTCTGCCGAAGTCGATTTTGCCTTTCAACCGTTCCGGATCGACAAAAAAAAAAGCAGTTGAGTTTTAGAGTGGATGTAATCAAATTATCTCCTTCCTACAAAGTTGCTGGCCTTGTGCCAAGATTTGAAATCAATATAAAGGGACATTATCGAGTACAGTAATTTTATTTTGTGAATCTATTGCGTCTGTAAATTTGTAACTTCATCGTAAGCATGCCATAGATATGTGCCGTAGACTTTACGAATAAAAGGAAAAACTGTTTGTTGTATATCTATAGCTCTTCTTTATCTGCTAATTATGAAATGATTGCAGTGTATACAATGAGAGAATCGTGTGTTGCACCTCCCTTCGAATCCTATTTCCAGCTAGGTAGAATGAATCGAGGAATATAGCATCATACTTTTACTTACAGACGCTAAGAGACGCTTTCTAAATATTCTTACATTTTCAAGATATTTGTAATTATGTTTCGGTTTCAATAATACTATTCGATGAAACTAAAATAGTGAAAAAAAAACCTAGAGGTGTATACAGGTAAACAAGAATACAGAGACATGCGTTCAATAAAAACATCTCCATAAAAATTTGAATATTGAGTTTGAAGTGAAAAACGCATTCACCGACGAGACTAAAGAATAAAAAGTGAACGAATGTATAACATTCAAAACGTGTTTCCTATAGTAAAGGCAACGAGAAAATCTGAAACCTCAAATTTGAAATTGGAAGACACTAGCATGCGTTCACTCTGAAACCAAAGCGCATTAAATGAAATATTTTTGTCTGAAACTAAAAGCACTCAATATGTATAAATTGCTTTCTGTATAATTGCTAAATGTGACAAGTTTCTCCGCTCAGATACAATCCAACATGTCATTTAGTATATTCCATTCTCGCTTCGCACTAAAAGGCTTCACCACTTTATATTAGGCTCTCTGTTAGCTCCGAACATTTTACTGTAGATGGTCTTAAATTTAGTTATTTATTTTTTGCAAGTTACTAAATGAATAGACTAAAGGAATATGAAACTTAACGAGTCAAAATGTTCTGCAATAGTATATGGAATTGCAGATGAATATACGTTAATATGAAATATATTTTGAGATTCCTCAGTTCCAGATTATTTAGAATTTATCAGCTGTTCCATGCATACAATCTTCTGTGCATGAATTTCGAAAACTAATAATTGCATTCTAAGGCGTGTTCGTTATTTCTCAGTGTAATACAATTTTGATGTGTAAACATCAAAACAAAATCAATAATCGTGCTGGTTTGAACAACATCGTCAAATTGCTTCTTTCGTTCGCTTGGTAACTCTCATGCTAATGAATAATTCCACAAAAGGAAGGTAATATTATTATAACCATGTTTTGGTAAATATACTCACAGCAAACTATTCTTTAGAGTACTTATCTGTAAATATTACCAGTTGTCTGACGCTATCAAAGTAACAGAATTTTAATTCAGCTGGATTATTTCCTAAAACAGGTAGCTTATGGAAGCTTCTACAATATGTAATATTTTTCTGTTTTCTTTTTCTTTTTTTTTTCATATATCAAATTAGATTTCTTTCAAGATTTAAAAAAAAAAATGAAACATCTTCTTTGACTTACAGACGCCAAGAGAAACTCATTTATTTTCTAAATATTCTTATATTTTGAAGAAAGTTTAAATTGTGTTTCGGCTTCAATAATCAGATTCCAAGAAAATATATATCAGTAATAAACTACAGGTGTATACAGGTAAACAGGAATGCAAACGGACATGTGTATGCTAAAAACATCAGACGGGAAATTCTCCCTAAAAAATGTTTATGTTGTCGTTGAAGTTAAAAATGCATTCACCGACGAGATTAAGGAATATATGACGTCAAATAAATGCACAAAGATATTGATTTAGTTTTAACCAGGATTTGATGTTAGTATAGCGCATATAGAATTTGTCAAATCCACAGTTATCTTTTACACTAAAACTTATGAACTTATGAAGACTTTTACATGGTTTTATTCCAAAGCTTTTAAAGACACAATTATAATATAACCCCAACTAATACTGGACATGAGTCCGTTGTCGCGTGGAACTGTAAATTTTGGTTGTAGATGTTGATCAGCTTGTAAAGTTTATTGGCATTGTTCATTATCAGGGATTTGTGAGACAGAGGCAGCTAAAGGTCTTCATAAACTAAGAAAATAACTTTTTAACCTACATGAGCTGGTGTGGGTCAGTTCCGGAATGCTGAGTTCTTCGGGAGAAAATTATTGGAAACAGATGGTGCTTACTATAGGTTATTCTGTGCAGTGTGACAGGACGAGAGTAATTCCTGGAGGTAAGGCAAACAAGTTGATCCGTGAGGGAAACGTTATGTTTAGCTGTTGCAAAAAGTCAGAAGGCTCAAAGAGTACGGATCTGGGATAAAGGCTGTTGTTTGTCTTGAAATGACTTTAAAGACTTAGTCAACTTACATTCCACGGGATGGATTCTAATTCCTACAAGTAATGATAATTAATTATCACCAAACATGAGTTTTATAGAGTAGCAATGAAGAATTGATTGGTTTTCTATTCCTGAAAAAAGCTCCAGTTTTTAAGATGGCATTGACTCATTTCGTTTCATCGGAAGTGGTGTAGTTGTATAATGTTTATGGTGTTGGCGTATGAGTTGCAATGAATGTTTTGTTTCGTATGAACGCAGTGGATTGTTTCTCGATGTTGAGAAGATATGATCAGCATGCCCTATTTGTAGTTGACATTAGGTGTCTCCTATTATGGGACCAATGTGAACTTGACTTCAGCGGCCCAGGTTCTATGTGAATAGCATATAATTGTGGAGAACAGGGAGTAATATATGGAAATATCATCTGTATAAGAATGAGTTTTATTAAGTGCATCAGCAGTTAGGTTATTTATGTACTATGGAGACCCTTGAATATTTCATGGAATTAATGACAAACGTATTCGGTTATATCTGAAAACTATATAAAAAGACCTGAAAATGTGACCTGTGCTGTTTCTGTATCAAAAGATAGACGTTCATATGAAAATCATTGTAAAGTGAAGTATATTGGACTGTGATGATTATTTAATACATTTTATATATATACACATTGTATACTTTATGCACAATTTTATAGGCTTAACACACAACACACTTTTTCTCTCTCACACTTCACATTACCCATTAATATCTCGTTGCCTGTTGTACATTACTTTGAGTCTTCCACATTTACATTGTCATGTTACTGTGCACTGCTATGATTCTGCTCGCATCCTAGAGTTAAATCGTTCTCAAATTCATAACACCCATAAAAGCTATACACATTTCATACTAATATACTTTTAAGTGCTAAACAACTTTTAGATAAAACTTGTGATTATATTTTGAAAACTTTTGATAAGAAATTTACTTGAACCTCGTTGGCCTGCAGTGGAGAAAAGAGGAAAAACACGCAAACATGTTGACTAGAATATTGTAGCCGAATAATAAGAGAGTCCAGCACAGCTCTATAAAAGTATTTAAATATAAGAAAAATAATCTGCAACATAGAATTCTTCGTTTCTATCTTATAGTTTACAGCAGTGTGGATTGGTATGTACTTTGTTTTCAGCTCTGTAGGGAAATGTCAAAGAATCAGTAGCTAGAATAATGTATTGTGCTCTCCGTTTACTGCAATATTAGCTGTACATCTACATGTTTTGACGAACAGGAGCAATAACCTATGCTAACAAGTTATATGAAATATCGAGCACAATCAGTTCTTCAATCAATTTAAGTTCGTAGAATATATAGAATACATAAGTGATTCTCCTTAAGATATTCCTAGAATATCTTAAGGAGAATTTTACAATACATAACAGATTCCCCTTAAGATATTCAAAATCGACAGAGATTTCATACATGCATACTGAATATGTTACATATAACAGGTAGATATGACTGTGGGATAATTATATAATTCCCTTCTAGAATGTTTAAACAAAGAAAAAAATGCTTTTGGTATACACTCGTCGAAAAACCATGGCTGTCATTCATTTTTCCCAAGTACGAAAATATCATTGATCTGGAATCACACCGTTTGCTCTACTCCGTTCTCGAATCATTTCATTTCGAACGTTCTCTCTTAGTGATTAAATAGTAGTATTTTTAACTAATAAAGCGAGATGATCAGAATTTGAGTGCAACTGGATATTTGGCTGAAAGTCAAATTTTCACACGAAAAAAGAAAAACATTTAGTATCGTACTTAAATACAACACACAGGATGCTCCCAGTTATACCACAGAACATGTCAACAAGTAAAAAGTTTACGAAGTATTCCAAGGAATATTTATTAGATAATGTAGGAAATATAATTCCGTTCAGATTTTCAGATATTCAAAAGCTCTTTCAAGTATTCTTTGTAAATTGTTTTCTTTAGATAATCTTTTGAAATGCACTGACTTCTTTTCCCTGTCCGATCAATAACCGATATTCGTTAATTTATTGCGGAACTTGTAGAAAGATTTAAATACTTTTCAGCAGAAATTCGATTGGCAATTGGCATTCGTTTTATGTTCAGCTTTCTAAACAAAAGAAGATTAATAATTCTGTTTTATGACTTCTTTCATGGAAATTTCCAGAGTGATGACTATTTATGTTTGAAGAAACCGATAAAATATAGCCGCTGTTAACTTTGTTAAGAATCGCATTCCTGAAACATAAACGATGTAATATTCTTAACTTAGCAACTACGTATGTAAACACAATAAAATTGCTCTCAAAGAATCTAAGAAAATGAAAACAATAGTAAAATTTCGGCTGTAAATTCCGATATAATAGAATGTCGATTATGGATTTAAAAGTAGGTGTAATATTTGTTTATTTCAGAAAATCCAAAGAGACAGAACCAAACAAATGGAAAATATTCAGCACTATGTTGACGTTGTCAAGATATTTCTAGAGGTGCTTGAACGTTGAAAATAAATCACTTTTTCTGGATCTGAAATTGAAGTCATTCCATTTCAAATGGATTCAACAAGTGATTATGTACTCCAGTCAGATCAATCTAAAATTGCATCGAACGCCGTTAGTAAAAACATTATAGCACATACGGTGCTGTAACTGGGGACGAATAAAAATGGAAATTGGTAACAATGAGAGATTTTTTTATCATTGATGTACACGCTGAAGACAACGAACACATGCAAAATATAAACATTGGCACAGGCGAAAAGTAATAAGAGAAATATGAATATCAATAAATCTTACAAAAGAAATTTATTCAGAAAATGGAATCTTGTAACATCCATCTAGATAGTGATGAGTTACGTACCTTTTAACGTAAATGAATCCCTGACAAAATTGCTGAAAGTCTATCGAGTAACACGGATAGCTATCCACTCCACTCTTTCACAAAAATTCATTGGGTATCCTCTTCCACCACCTTCTCCTCCTCCTCAAAATCATTATCGTCGTCAACGTGATCATCATTATCATCACCATCACTTTCATCTTTGTCATCATCCTCTTCATCATCATTATTAACTTCGTTGTCGTCATTGACATCATCATCTCCATCATCATCGTCATTGTCATCTTTTCTTTTTTAAAGAGATAAAATTCGCATTAAATTCACTCTCAAAGCAAAACAGTTTACACGATAAAGTACAGTGTTTAACATAAATACATACTCGTAACATTTCCAAAACTTGGATTCTCGCCAAACTGAGATAAAGAAAATAAAACAATATAGATTGTTTGTTATTTTATGAGAAAATTTATTATTACATTTCATTTCACGCATATGAAAAAAAGGACCACAGATATGTGAAGCGCTACGGAAAGAAAAAGAAAATACAAAACGTACAATAAAATACAGTCCACATGCAGAGAACATGTAAAAAAATATTTGAACAGCTTCACAGAATATTCAAAGAAAACGTAAAGTTGAAATTTCATCAACAACAAAATAAACAACAGTATGCAAGAATATATTTCTTCTGTCATAAATATGTATAACTTAATGTGATTCTTTCTATTTCTCAACGTGAAACATCGGCGAGCACGCTGGTTGAGATGTTTACCGGCATTTCACCAGTCTCTACGTTCTGAATTCAAATTCTGCCAGAGTTGACTTTGCCCTTGCTCCTTTCAGTGTCGATAAATTAAGTGCTAGTCAAGTACTGGTGTCAATGTCATCGATTGTCCTCCTCTCCGCAACAATCAAGGCCTTGTGACCTTTAGTAGAAAGAATTATTATTATTATTATTATTATTATTATTATTATTATTATTATTATTATTATCGATCATTATTGTCTTTGTATGGTTTCTAACGCTGGAGATGTACTACGGTGTCAGATGCTCACTAACAGTGAACGAAGGTAACACCCGTATTTTTCGAGCACCATCCGGAGTTTTAGAGCGTTTCCAAGCAATGCGGTTTTCTGCAAGTGTTCCATCCTTATTGCAGCCCATATTTGCTCCATGTACTTCTAAAGATTTTTTACTCACTGTTCCCAAGACTCCGACAATTATTGTTACCACTGCTACCTTTTTCACCGACAACAACTGCTAAACTTCCCAAGCTAACCTGCTATGTATATCGACTTTTCTTTTTTCCTTATCGATAATTTGTTGTCGGCCGGGAATGCTACATCAATGATCTAGCTCACGTTTTCAAGTTTTTCTTTTTAGTATCTTATCTTCTCAGGGTGCTGGACGGAAGGACAAGTTAAATTGTTAAGGGCCTGATTTGCTCCGGATATCCAGCTGGACAAGAACTTGGGAGAGATAACGAGCAAGGCGGTGAGTCTCACCCAGAAAAGGGTAGAGAGGAAACTGTCCATGAAGAGTCAGGCGGTGCTCAAATTCCACCGAAGGCGTCTTTGTTTTTCCTCGTTTCTGGGTCGATGAATTAATCACCAGCTGAAAAGTGGGCCGATCTAAACGACGTACCCACTCACTCGAAATTGCTGGCTGTGTGCCTATAATAGAAAGGATTCTTCTTCTTCTTCTTCTTCTTCTTCTTCTTCTTCTTCTTCTTCTTCTTCTTCTTCTTCTTCTTCTTCTTCTTCTTCTTCTTCTTCTTCTTCTTCTTCTTCTTCTTCTTCTTCTTCTTCTTCTTCTTCTTCTTCTTCTTCTTCTTCTTCTTCTTCTTCTTCTTCTTCTTCTTCTTCCTCTTCTTGTCGTCGTCGTCATCATCATCATCATCATCATCATCATCATCATCATCATTATCATTATTATTATTATTATTATTATTATTATTATTATTATTATTATTATTATTATTAAATGAAATTTCTCGAATAATATCTCCCAGTGTAACTGTCCCGATTGAGATCGCATCAGCGACTAGAATTTCCTAAGCCACGTAACTATTGCATATATGCGAACTTGCTATTAAATAATTTCTCACTGTGTCTCGTTCCCCCTCTCACTAATTTCCATATCTCCCTTTTATCGATCTCTTAATCTCTCTATCTGCTTCTTTTTCTCAATGAATAATGTAACATACAGACCAACTGACATACAGAAAAAGAACTTAGTATACTTCAAGACATTGATTGATTACCATCATTAGTATTTCCATATGAACTAACATCAGATCCAGAGTTTCCATCAGAGCTAACATCAGATCGCTATTAATACATCGTATCGTAAAATCTAATTCAATACGTAAAACTATAGTTTGTCAATACACTAAGCATACGATCGAATATATACCACATTGGAAAAATAATTCTATGTAGCTTTTGAAATGATTAACTTCCTTCCAGAAACTGACTAGTGACGGATATTCCTTTGAATTACGTCTTTGATTCGAGGATATTAATTTCATAACGAGAGTATAAGTAGATAATCGCACACTGATTAAAACTTGTTTCGAAGTTTTCGCATTGACTTTTAATAAGTTGACGGCTGGATCTTAATACATTTAAAGTGATTTAATAAGTTATAGAAGTAGAGTACTGGTGGGGCAAGTGTGTTTGTGCGCAAGAAAGAGAATGTTTGCGTGTACGTGTGTGTATGCGAGTGTAGTCAGGTGCATACACGCACACACATATATGCACTCTGTCACACACAAACACACAAACGGAGAGAGAGAGAGAGAGAGAGAGAGAGAGAGAGAGAGAGAGAGAGAGAGAGATAGAGAGAGATAGAGATAGAGAGAGTCTGTATGAGATGGAATGAGGGAGTTAGGGAGACAGAAACATATATACATATACCCATATGTGTGTGCATGTATGTATATATGCATATTTGGTTTTGTGCTAAGAATAATTGTTTTAATATATATATATATATATATATATATATATATGTGTGTGTGTCTGTGTGTGTGTGTATGTATAAGCATACATTTATGCATATTACATAACTGTATGCTTATACATGTATACACACACATACACACACACTCACACACACACATACACACACACACATATATATATATATGTATGTATGTATGCTTATATGTATGCGCACACACGTGCATACTCAAGTACACAAACAGGCAGATATAAATTCGTGAATATGTGTATATCTGTGTTTGTGTGGGTGCCTACACATATTCAAAACGAATATTGATTTTTGTTTCGATTACTTTAACAATACACCTCGCAGATTAAACCGGTGGTAAGGAAATGTTTTGCTTGTATCCTCTCAAGCTATAACTATAACAGCTGCAGAGAAATCGCCTAGGATTTGACAATGACTTTGATAAAATAGACGCCATATTACACATCCATCCAAATAGTCTGCTTCATAGAATATCATATGTAGAATAGGTTATATTTAGGTATAAAGAAGATTAGAATGCAAATGACGTAAGAGGCAAAGGGTTTCTAGCCGAGGTTATATGCACTCATCTCTCTGTTTCTGAAGATAGGCCACTCACTTTGTACATATATATGTACAAACATGTTCACACGAGCATATACACATGTATATGTATAGAGGATTACATATATACACACATGTACATGCGTCTGTATATGTAGAGAGAAAAGGAAAGACTTGAGAGATGTGGTTATATGTGGCAGTACTTTCATCTGCAGTTGGTGCTTTGTAACTGAATGGATAAGGTCATATCGCAATCTGAAGATGCTAGTTTCGATCCTACAGCGAGGTTTCTGGTGATAATTTCATATGTCATACCCTGGTGTACATGCATATATCCTGAGAGAAATTGGAGAAACTAAAATGATATTGAATAATGTTGGATTTATTGTACCAATAAGACCAAAAGTTAGACTTTCAGACTTGATGTGTCTCGCAGAGGTCGTTTCCAAGTTTTGAAGTCATTTTGATATCTTCAGGTCCTCCTCTCCTCCTTGTTCTACACTTTTCTCTACTGTTTCCTATTGGAGATTGTCGATCCGATAAATTCGTACGTAGGGAAAGTAAGGCAAAAAAGCTTCATTAAAATTTAAAATGTTTAATTACTTTTCATAGCCACCATCCTACAGTTGAAATATATATATATATATATATATATATATATATATACACATACAATATTGATTTGCTTGGAATACACATGGAGATCTAACATTTTGTGAGATATATAATTTAGTATTTATGATGTGAATACATTTCGATGACAATTAGTCATTATATATATTGTGTGGAATCTATTGATAAATAACTTTACACATGAGTCAAGCAGTTATTGCCAATATCTCTCTCCAATAGCTTAGATACAAGTCTTCATTGTCCATTTTAATAAATCACAATAATGTTGTTGAAGTATGTTTCATAATATCTCAAACTTGCATAAACATACAAACACGTACACACGACCTGTTCACTAACATAATTCCGTGCAGCACGGAAATTTGTCAGTGATCAGGTCGTGGTCTCAAAGCGATGAAAATATTGTGGCAAATTAAATTTAAATGTTGAAGTGAATCTAGCGGTCTTTGTTTGCTTTGAAACGGTTTATAAACACGCTGCAATTATATATATATATATACACACACACACATAT
>NC_068988.1:10169570-10172314 GCF_001194135.2 Octopus bimaculoides
ATATGTATGTATGTATGTATATATGTATTTGTGTGTCAGTGTGTGTGTCCCCAACATCGTTTGATGATCTTTGTGTGTTTATATCCCCGTAAATTACTGTTTCGGCAAATCGTACCGGAAGAATACCTAATAGAGTTATAAGTGCAGGTCTCATTTTTTGTCGGGTAAAATTATGTAATGCGATAATGGAACATGGCCTCCGCCTGGTGATTGAAACTAGTAAGATGTAAACATTCGCATGAAGTGTATACAATACGAAGTCACGATTCAAATTTTAGAAAACGTCTCACTACGGACCAATATTGCTTCAAAACATCCATAATACCGTATAGTACATAGAACGAGTTCCTCTGCTCCATCACGTTTTCCACTGTCCTTAATAAGTTAGAATATGACCTTCAGTGAGAACTCTGCTATTGAATACGTAACCAGTTACATTCTTAAACCCCTATTGCAAAAATGATAAAAGTTTGGTCCTTCCAACTGAATTGTGTCAAAGCTTCCATTCTCTACGAAAGAATGAACATAAGATTCTTGGTTATTGATTTTGTTTGCAGTAAAGACTTACCCGGGCTCCGTCTGGAACGATTTCACCCGATCTGTTCACATAAATTTTTTGTTTTCCTTTTCTTTCTTGTTTTTCTAATGAGACGCTTTTCAGTGGTTTAAATAGCACATGAATAACATCATGAACACTCGCATGATTGCTCTTATATGAGACTATTTTGTGATTTACAGCGAACAGATCTAAAACGAGGAAGTTTACTAGCAATATTTGTTGTTGGATCATTATATCATATGAAGCATATGTTAAGCCACAACGCATTTTTTTTATTCAATATATATATTATTTCCATACAACAACAATTGCAGCGTGAAGGTGTTTATAAACCATTAAAAACAGACAAAAACTCTTAGATTCACTTCAATATATAAATTTAATTTGTCAAAATATTTTTGTCACTTTCATACTGCGACCTGTTCACTGACAAACGTCCGTGCTACCAAACGGTAACATAGTAACAAAGGTAAACGTCAGTACATGCTGTTCTTTGCAACTCTACGGTGTAAATCCTAAAAACTCAAAGAAGAAATTTAAGCACACCATAGGGCTCTTTACGTTTTCACTTCAAATTTTGTTCATATCATCCAATGTTAACTGTGCCTTTCAACACTTCAAATTGATTTAAATCTAATCGAATTCTCCTCTCTCTGCAATATTGCTGGATTTCAAACAAGCAAATGGATAGGCGTCGAGTTCAGGAGAATGTTCTGATCTTGGTCATTCATATGCGCTGGAAATCGGCCACAATCCTTATCCTTCTAGGACACAAGAAAAGAAACACAAACAATCAACAGCTACAACTGAATCAGCATTAGTTGCTTTTATGTGATATATGTAAATTTTAAGATTTAGATACGTTCAAACATTGTACATTTTGCCGGGATTTTCAGTTACTTTGATCATCGTCCCATAGAAATATATTGAAGGGTGAAAATTCAATGAGAATAGTGACAAATATAAGCAAACATTAACTACAACCGTGCACATAGATGCAGCTTAACGTATTAAAATAAAAAAAAAACCGGAGTTGTTATTTGCGAATTATTGGACTTGGGAAGGAAAAATTTTCACCTTCACTTAGGTTCATGATTATTTCATTACAGAAGAATACACATGCACAAATGTGTGTGTATATATGCATACATACATACATACATATATATATATATATATATATATATATATATATATATATATATATATGAGTGTGTGTCTGCGTGTGTGTGTGTGCGTGCGTGTATGTGTGTGTGTGCGCGTGTGTGCATGTGTGTTTGTGTTTCTATGTCTGTGTGTAAACATAGATACATTTGTATATATGTATCTAATGTACTCTAAAGTTTACAGTACTACTTGAACATGGATGCTTGCATATAAATCGTGTTTTATAACAATATATATATATATGTGTGTGTGTGTGTGTGTGTATTACACACACAGGCGCACATGCACGAGCGTACACACGTACACACACATACATATACACACATATATAAATAGAAAGCATCCCTTTGTTTTGCAATTTTCAAGTTTGTTTCTCAGCTTTACTTTAATTCTACTTTGTGTTCCTTTGCATTAAAGCTTCATAGATTAGTAATATAAAATACATCACTGCATTTCTACCGTTTATTTTTCATTTAATCGTATTGCGTTGCATGTTTAATAAAAAAAAAGGAGAGATAATTTCTCTCGTGTGTTGGGCCATAAAACGAAATTTCAAGAATGCGTTGAATCCAGTCATATTCAGCGAACCGATTTTATTCGCAACTTGTCAAAACAAATCAGAATACAAAAATACAAAAACAAAAGCAGAAATTTAATATATTCTACATTAAGAGAACAGATTTATCAGTTGGCTGGATTCCAATGTACATTTACATATACACTTAGAACAGAGAACTTTGTCACTTTCGAAGCCATCAATCGTCCTTGTAAGTAGCGTGCACAGCGACATTTGAAGTGTGCACAGAAATTCATGCATAAATACATACAGAGAATTAAGCATGTGTGCGTGTGTGAGTGTGTGTGTGTGTGAGTGTGTGTGTGTGTGTGTGTGTGTGTGTTCGAAAGGCGGCTAAACACGCTCAAATGCACATACTTGTTTGTGTGTGTACATATATATAGATATATGCATGTCTCTCTCTCTCTCTCTCTCTCTCTCTCTCTCTCTCTCTGTATATAT
>NC_068988.1:10172690-10173433 GCF_001194135.2 Octopus bimaculoides
ATATATATATATATATATATATATATATATATATATATATATATAAATTTAATCATCTGTATATGTTCATACACACTCAGAAACACACCTAGAGATACACACATACAAACACACACGCACACATATATGTGTATACAAGTGTGCTCATGACACGTTATTGTTTACAAAATTATTTGTACTTATGAAAACATAACTCTGTAATTATATTTCTTACTAATGAATGTAAATAATTCATAGCTCATAGTTCTTTTTTTTTTTATTCCAGCATATATAATGTTCCGAAGTCTTTAGTCATACCTATTTGTCTCTTAAAATCTATTTACTTATTTATTTCCTATTTCTGAAGATTTTGCTAAACTTCAATCAAATCTGAAGACGCAGAAATTATCATTCTTCGTTGTGATCGTCCACAAACCTGTGATTGCAACTAATTGAAACAATTTCCGCATGATCACAGACAGTATAGTCGCACTAGATATGGCTTTTCTATCATTTCAGTCCCTTTTGCAAAATTTCATTATTGTGCTTATTTACATTTTAACCGTCTCTATCCACCCCTCTCTCCAGACATCATTTTGTTTTGTGTCATTTTGTCTATTATGCATTGTATCTCATTTTTCTATCGTTCATTTCCCTAATGCTACTACTTTCTTTTCGAGTTCACCTAAATTACTATATAAATACATACTTTCATATTTACACACACACACACATACATACACACACACACACACACACACACA
>NC_068988.1:10173843-10175301 GCF_001194135.2 Octopus bimaculoides
ATGTATGACGGGCTTCTTTCAGCTTCAGTCTAACAGTTCCAGTCAAAAATCCTCTGGGATTTTGATTTCCAAACAGACAAAGTGTTAGAGCAGCGAACGCCCGATATTGTAACCTTTAGGAGGGACCAACAAGAACGCCTAATAATCGACGTAGCAGTGCCAGGAGATCAACACATTGGGATCGCTAACATGTGACAACTACATAAGTCGAACATAATGTTTATCCCTATTGTCATCGGAACATTGGGTTCAATAACACCCAATCTGAAAAAGAAAAACATTGGAAACCTTAGAAATACCCTACAATCTAGATGTATTGCAAAAGTCGGCATTACTTGGAACTGCATGCATATTGCATAGAGTATTGTCTGTCTGAGGTCCTTGTTATGAATTGACAAACAGTACAAAACCCCGGTAGACATATCTTCAATGAACAACCTCACGATATTTTATACTGTAGGACGTCTATAATAACACTACTACTACTACTACTACTACTACTACTACTACTACTACTACTACTACTACTACTACTACTACTACTAATAATAATAATAATAATAATAATAACAACAACAGCAGCAACAATAATGGCAACAATAACAACAACAACAATAATCATAATAATAATAATAGCAATAATGATAATAATAATGATGATGATGTTGATAATAATTATGATAATAATAACAACGATAACAACAACAGCCAGCAACTACAACAATAACAACACTGAATAAAGGAATAACGAAACAACATTCTTTAGAAAGCAAAAATATCTAGAGTTTTCTACAGATTTTCTATAGAACATATAAAAATAATTCACGTATAAAAGTGCAAAAACGTAACAGATTACAAAGAAAACATGACATAATACAACAAACACGCATTCACAATATAATCAAACGATATGGAATACTATAAATATTACATCGAACATAACAAGGAAGACATAACAGGGAATAAATGATGAGGTAGAAAATTTGAGAAAGAAGTAAAGGAACAATTCCTCAGAAATAACACAGGAATAAGTACGGGCAACAGATATATATAGGGTTCTATATATGGAGATGTGAATAACGTGAACAAAGAAGTTTAATTGAGCATAAAACAAGAAGCCAATAATGCCGAACATCCATATATTACGCGAGGAAAGGAGCAAATGTTGGATACTTGAATGGTTTTTGGATGTGGATTCCCTGTCTGTTCCGGAATGGAACGTTCGTGAGTTCGAAAATGAATTTCAACTTGAAATTGTTATATGATACGTGAGGAGAAGGTATAAAAGATGTTGCATGTAACGCAATTTGCGCACGCATTAACCCCCCCCCACCAAACACAAACACACACACACACACAAACACACACAAGTATATATACATGGCTGCGCATGTAGCATGCGTATATAGATAGATACGTACAGACACAGAGGTGTATATATATATGTATGTATATATA
>NC_068988.1:10176142-10178281 GCF_001194135.2 Octopus bimaculoides
GAGAGAGAGAGAGAGAGAGAGAGAGAGAGAGAGAGAGAGAGAGTAACAGACATAAGAAGTAGAACAAGCCTGTATTTTATTTGTTGAAAGCATGGAGCAAAGCGCACCGCGTAGGGATTTCAGTTCATTCAGCAGTCATTCGCCGTGTGATTGTGCAAATTCAGTTTATTAAAACGTTACTTATATTTTGATCCCGATGATATCCATATCAAAAAACGAGAATCTCATTTCAAACGCTACATAGCATGAATTATTCGTATGCGGACAGAACACAACAGTAAATCAACAGTATCAAAGATGATGACTATATAACAACAAGAGAAGCAGCGAAATAGAACCTAAAGCAATGTAAATCCAACATTGTATCGAAACACCTTTTTTTTCTGAGGCATTTGCATATATCCTCGATCACAACTGTAGAACTGACAGTGTTGTACAAAACTTGCATAAAAGAATGTTAACAAATAAATCGTAGGAATCGGAAAGGTAGAAAGCAAGAAAAGAACACTAGGTGAACTTGATGATACTGAAGGGGATGTAGGGGAATAGAAGGAGGTGGAACAGGTAGAAAAAGAAGTGCCTCTGGTTCTTTCTCATGAACAGATGACTGTATTCCGTATGTATCAGATATGTATCGAAATAGTGTCATGACGAATATTTCATTTTTATTGATTCATTTCAGATTAACGGCAAAATTTAAGGCGTGATTTGAATCAAAAACAGAAATGAAAAACGTAGAAATAAATGTAAACAAAAAAAAAATCTACAAAATATGTAGACACCACTGAAGCTCAGTTTAGCCGGCGTGGTTCCTGTTGGTATTCTATGTCGGCTCCATGATGACATGTTCTGCTGCAGTAGGTATAACAACAGCAGCAGCAACAACAACTGCAATAACAACAGCAAGACTACTACTACTACTACTACTACTACTACTACTACTACTACTACTACTACTAACGTAAAAAAGTCTTTGCGTTCATAAGAAAGGTGGAATAGAATTAAGCCACACTTATCCATGAATCTTTAAAGCGTGATGGGCTACACAATCTGTCAAAATATAACTGGTCTCCTTTCCCTGCAGAGCCATGCGCAGTTTGTCTTCATATGAGATCACCATGTCACGCACATACGTTTGTGATGCATGTTACTGGTGTACCCTTATAAGACAGTAGTCTTTATGAGTATGTTGCCAGTCATATATTTGTATCCCAGGGTCACATCGATGGAGTATGCTTCTCTAATTCATTATTTTATATTATTAAGTTAGAGAACAGTCCATACCATCAAAGTAACGCTGGGATAAAATATACGAAGCCCCGTATAACCACCATGACTACCAATCTGATAAGCTTCCACCAGTTACATGCATCACAGCCATATGTGCACGACGTGGTTATCTTATATCAAGATAAACAGGGCGTAACTTTGCTGGTGGAGTCCAGTTAGAATTGTTGTCATGTTGCTCAAAAGGTCCCTGAATAAGGTTTGATGTTTGTTTAAGGATGGCGAAGAAAACAGAATTCCTCGCAACACATATGATGCTCCCCACTATTCCTGCTCGTGATAAGAGATGCATATATCATCATCCACTACGGGACTTGCTCAACGGCTTATGGTCAAACGGCTGACAAGCAAATTTCTGATATTGAGCACAGTATTTTCTATAGCACCTCTTTTATACCAAGACAAAACTTTCACATGATAACACTTCCAAGAACTTAAGATCAGAAACCCTGAGAGCCGGTCCCTGGTATTTCATCGGGGCATCTATTATTATTATTATTATTATTATTATTATTATCATTATTATTATTATTATTATTATTATTATTGTTCAGTAGTTTTATTTTTATAACGTGCTTTCACTTCACTACCGAGCGCAGCTCTGTGCGCCTTGGGTATGTGCTGTGGTTTGCTGTGGTGCTCTTATGTTTACTGTATTGAAAGTGTTTTGCGTAGGATGTGTGCAGTGCCTAGTAATGCTATTTTCTGTATGTTATATATATTTGTAAGTCCTGGTGTTTTTGTTATGTATTTGTCTGAATATTTTTTTTATTATACCTAAGGCACCTACTATGATAGGAATTGTTTCTGTTTTTAGACTCCACATTCGAGTTATCTCTATTTCCAGGTCTT
>NC_068988.1:10178359-10182944 GCF_001194135.2 Octopus bimaculoides
GGGCATCTATTATTATTATTATTATTATTATTATTATTATCATTATTATTATTATTATTATTATTATTATTATCATTATTATTATTATTCTTAAGGTAATAATAATATTAATAATAATAATAATAATAATAATTTTAATAATAATGATAATATCAATAATCGATGTGCTTATGGTGATGCCCAGTATGTCTTGTATTTGAGAAGGTAAGCACTTATCTCAGCGATATACGAATGTTTTATCTTGTAAGTCAATCAAGCGTGCAGAACCCATCACCTTGTGACCAATGTTTATGTTGGGGAAGGTGCTGATAGCAATCGTTATGTCGCAAAAATTGTGGTAAAAGATAAATGTCATCATAATAATGTACAAAATAATAGATTAATTCGACAACCTAACAAAATTGTAACGAAACATAATTTCATGCATTCGATTTTTTAAAACTTTCATTTTGTTTTTAATTTTTCTAAATATACGCATGTGTGTGTGTGTGTGTTTGCGTGTGCGTGTGCGTGTATTTGTGTAAGTGAGTGTTTATCTATCTATCTATCTATCTATCTATCTATCTATCTATCTATCTATATACATATATATATATATACATACGCATATATATATAGATATGTATGTGGGGTATGTATATATATGTTTATACATGAATATATATATATACATATATAAGCATATATAGAAACATACACCCTCCTACACACATATCTATATATATATGTGCATATTCACACACCTATATATATGCAAATGATATATATGTATACGTCTATATACGTATATATATATATATATATATATATATATATATATATATATATATAAATATATATATAATGTATGTATGTAGGTATGTATGTAAAGCTTATATATGTAATTGTTTTTATAAAAAACATAATCTCAGACAGTAAATAACAAAAACTGAAAGCAAAAATCAAACAAAAGCGGTTATTGAATATAACACAATCTCATATTTGGACGTTGCGTCTTATTTTACGACTCATTTCTCTTCGTAAGATGGTTTGATTAAATTTCATTACGAATAACATATATTGTTCTTTTACTAAGCTAGCGTTTAAATGCTCTTTTATTTGACATAGATCGATGGCTACAAAGTTAATTTATTGATTGATTCCATTCCTTTTCACATTCTTTATACGTCTTCGTTTTTGCGCTTACTTATTTTCGCTCGAATACTATATAGTTTACAGTCAATAATCTAATGAGAAACTAGATATAACACTTCTCTGATATTTCATAGATAAATATTGAAAATGGTCAGTTTATGAAAGTGAAAGTAAAGACGGGAAGCAGGATAGTTTTACAACAATTTTGGCGGGTGTAGTTTCATAATTTCGATTTAAATCTGTGCGAGTTTACCCATATGATCTTAACCATTTGGTTAAGATTACTATGTCAAATGTTATGCTTATATTGTCATACGGTTTTGAATTATCTTGTAGCTTGAAGAATTTGATGATGTGACTGTTACATTTTAAAGTAACAATGTAAGCTAGATATGAGAAGCAGGATCTGTTTGATTTGAAAAGAAAACATTTGGATGATTTTGGCCGGATATATCCGGTTTAAATGCTAAAGGTTTATAATGAGGTGGGATACAGTTGACGTCCTAGGAATGTAAAGGTCATTGTATATAGTCGAGCCCTAACTACAAATAGCAGTGACATATTAGATAAATTACCTCATCCTAATGCACAAAATAGAGGTAATAGACATAATATTTTTATTAATTGTAGCAGCAGCTATATGTCTCATAGGCATTACTGTCTTGAGTTCTAGCACTCACAGCGTCGGTTACCTGAATTAATACGACGTATATGATCCCCAAACCCCAATATTTACTTGCAGTGTTACTCATTTAATATTTAGTAGATTGGAGCAACTGAAAATAAAGTGTTGAACTCAAAAAGACAACTCGTCAAGCAATCTTGCATTCGAAATTGTGATGTCGCGACCATGAGTGCAACGTCATATCCACTAGACCATCCAACGTTACGATGCAAAAATACAGCACTTAAAAAGGTGGGGGTGAATAACTTTACTGTCCTTGAAAACAGTTGGAAACTGATGGAATAATAATGCAGCGAACCACTTTAATCATATACCTACTTAATCAGCGTTTGCTTGGGTTTAAGCAACAATAACACAAACAGATTCGGAAAAGGAGTCTTTCCTTACTGAATTGTTAAGAGGATTTGTAATTTGTCAATCGATAAAATCATATATGTAATCAAAATCCTCGTTGAATGTTATCCAAACCACTCCTATTTTTGATTAATCCGCTTTTACATTATCGCTATTCTGTTAGCATCGATGTGTAATAGCCCACTGCTAAAAGGGGTTGATTTAATGCAAGCGTGGTAATTATTCACTATAATAGAAATTAGTGAGATGATATATATTAATGTTATGCAGGTAAATACGAAACAAGGATGAATCAACGAAATCATATGTATGCGGTCGTTGGAAATGCAGATAATTAAAAATCAAATCACCATAAAATCTTTCGCTAGAATCCAAGAAAATTTGGGACACACTTGACAATTTACATCTGGTTGTAATTTAACTGAAATCTAGGGAATATGTTCACGACGAGAATGCATGAACAAGCTGACACAAAGTACGGTATCAACTGCCAACGTTATCTGGTGTAAAACTAGAATCGGTATATAGATCACTGCCTTATCCTGTCGACATAGTACCAAGATGCTTCAAATTCTTAATGTCGTTAATAACAGTTTTCGGTTCACAATGGGATTTAGTCATAAAAAAGCACCCTTCTAAGACACTTGATTATAATGTATGACATGAATAGAGTGACCGACATGTGCTACAAAACAGACTCTAAAGAATATCTACTGTTTACTTCATGCCACTCCAAACATATCAAATCAATCAAAAACTCCATTTAACATAGGCAGTAGAATGTGAGCAATTGACTCCAATCCAAATGTTCAGCATAACATGTCAAAAGAAAGAAAACCTACTTGAATTAAAACAAATTCTACTTGAAAGAAAGTATTTGTCTATTCTGATAGAGAATGCAATGGAACGCACAGATAGAATAGACATCGAAGAATAACGAAAAGACAGAGACAGTTCAGATGCGCCCAAATCTCTGTCATTAGTTACTTCACAAAACATATTAAACAGAAACATTCACCATTATCCATCAGAACATGCCGTTATGGGTCAAAACTTAAGAATGGAAAAGCCGTTTGAATCGCAAAAGAAATATTCTAATGTAAACGGTAACCAAAATCCCTCAAACAACTACACACGTATGCGAAACTGCTCGTCATGCACATACGCATACACCAGGACAAAAGAAATGTGCTCGTCCAGAATTATAAAACTGGTATAAATCTCATAATCCTTTTTTTGTGTCCGTTACTTATATTTTCTCTACTAAACCCCTATATTTCACATAGCATTCCATTGGCTTTGAACACACACGCACACACGCACACACATACACACACACAGACACACACATACATATCCAATCTATCCTGTAATCTTGATGTCTATATAGACACCAAAATTTGCCGTTAAGTATATAAACTTGAGTACCGTAGTTACATCTCTCTATGAGATCACTGTAAGAATAACCAGCGCGGAAAGGCAGTCAATTAATGAAAGCGTTGTACAACCTTGGTGTCACATCACTGAAGATTTCCTTAAGTAAATCTCACACAAGAAATTTACTGCAGTTCTATATGCTACATTCGTTATGTTTGAAGTAGGAAACGGCCAATAACCTCTCATTCCTTGTAATAAATTCTACCAAAATGATATAACTCTACATCAATTAGGTATCAAACCGAATTTAAATCGGCTCTACATGGGGCTTACATAAGTTATAAACGATCAAACAAATGATTTTGTTATTTAAGTAGACATTTTACATTTGGTGTTCTCATTCCAGTACATTACAGTCCATACATTCCAATACACATGGAAATAAGCAAATAGATATGTGTTTAATGTGTATGTGTGTGTGTTTGTATTTGAGAATGTACGTGCGTGTGTGTGCGTGGCTACGAACATCACTCGTTATATATACATATGGATATATAGATATATGACGAGTGATGTTCGTAGCCACTTCAACATGGCTGTCAGTTCGAACGGACAGCCACGTAGAAGTGGTTACGAACATTGCCTATTAGTACAACTATTGCGTTGAACTTTATATATATATATATATATATATATAAGTACGTATTTATTTATTCTTTTAGTTCTTTCAGCCATTTGAATTCGTCCCCGATGAAGCACCGCCTTTAGTCGAGCAAATCGACTAAAGACTTATCCCTTGTAATCCTAGCACTTATACTATCGGTCGCTTGTGCCAAACTGCTAGGTTACGGGACGTAAACACACCAGCATCTGTTGTCAAGCGATGTTAGGGGGACAAACAAGCACACACAAACATATACACACATATACTCACACACATCCATCCATCCATCCATCCATCCATCCATCCATCCATCCATACATACATACATACATACATATATTTATATATACATACATACATATATATATATA
>NC_068988.1:10183049-10185837 GCF_001194135.2 Octopus bimaculoides
ATATGCGTGTATACACATGACGGGCTTCTTTCAGTTTCCGTCCACCAGATCCATCCCCAAGGCTTTGGTCTGCTCGAAGCAAACCAAAATCACTTGCTCAAGGTGCCACGGAGGGGGACTGAACCCGGAAGCATGTGTTTGGTAAGAAAGCTACTTACCACACATCCACTCCTGCGCCTATGTATGTATATATATATATATATATATATATATATATACATACATGCCTTCGCGCACGCGTGTGTCTAGTTAGCAATCATATTATTAGAAATTATTATATGCATGCGCACTTATGTGTATGCATGGATACTCATTTGTTATAAAGTGATCTTTGCCAGTACACTCTTCAATATCTAAATGGATATTTAATTAATTTTCTCTATATTACATAAATCACAAACTTATTAGCAAAGCTTCGACTCTTGTATTTCATCATGTCTGGAAGGTTTCGTGAATTAAATTTAATCTAGAATTCTAAGTAATTATCTTCAATATTCTGGATTTTAATTTTCGTTCGACTGTGAAAATAACAAGCGTGGCGGCTGATACTATTAATATATACAAGTGAATAGTAATACATACGTTCGACATTGCAGGCCGTAGTTTACCACCTCTATATTTTAAATCTTGTTTTGTGTCACTTGTTTCTCGAAGGTCATATTTTAAGTAAGTCTTCCTGATATTTTTCTAACGAAAACAAATTGGCTTTACTTTTAATTAAAAGCAAAACAAAATGAAAAAAATAAGTTAATAACGAAAAACTTATACCTACGTCAAACACAATTTTGTTTTTGTTAATTCTATGTGAATGAAAATTGATTTTTTGTAAATTAGATATCCTAAATTTCAAAATTTGATTATTTTTATACAATTTGAGAACAAATGTCATTTGCCAAATCTAAACGGGTATCGATGTTAGTCAGAATAGGTCAGCTTCTATAATAGACGTTTCTATTTTATAAATCTGAAATGAAATGAAAGGAAAGTGTACTATTTATGAAGGTTTCTCGTTATTATGTATATATGGAGAAATTTTCATCTTAGACGTAGATATTCATATAGAAATCCAGATATGAAAGATTATTTCTGTAGAATTGACGTGGTCATGTATAGAAAGAACACGCACATTTTCTAGTTTTTTTTTTCATAGTGGAAACTGAATACTACTTTGAAATAAATATAAACTCTGAAAAATAGTTATGCGTTGGAAACTATGGAGGAAGACTTTTAGTGCCATCGCTGTTATAAGAAAATGCTTCCAATATTCTCATGAATCGCAACCTACTGATATTTAAAAAATATATACATCCAGCAGTGTAGTCACGGATGCCTGGAAATACACATTATAGTTGAGTATCATGATTGAATGGTAATGGTCATCGATCACATTTCAGGCATGTAGGTAGGCTCATCTGTGGGTGTTGAAAACACATAAAATTTCAACGTAAGATGGAGTCAAGTGTTAGAGCAGGAGAGTAAACTACACAGCCACTCCTGCGCCTATATTGTTTTTATCTAGATGCATATTGTATTTTTTTTATCAAGAGAAAATTGTTCCTGATCATATATTTACATCTTATAAATTGAGACTTTTTGCCAGACATTCTCATCATTTGCTTCGCATAGTCACCAAGCGTTTGATAGTATTCATCTGTACAGGCTTGTACACTTGTACGCTTAGTGCTCAAGTCCTTTGCTCAAGTATATGTGTTGCAAATTCTATTTCATTGCTCACCGCTCAGTTATGGGAAAGAGTTCTCCGCAAATTTGCTTTTCAAGTAAGAGATGATTTACAATAATTTTCTATTTTTGCCATTGCCTCACCTATCTAGTTTTTAAATACAATCCGCTCTACGATGTATTTACTGCAGCAGACACAGCAACAAATACTTCTACCTTGCATCATCAATCATATATTCTTGTCTAGACAGAACAATATTTCACGACAGTTTCTGACTATTCAATTTCCTGCTTGTCTCTTTTCAAAAACATGAAAATAAATTTGTTTGACATTGTTCCTTTTCACAAATAATGACATTCAGTTTCATCAACTGAAATGCTGCCTTCAAATTGTGGCACGAGGCCAACAATTTTGTGCATGGGAATAAGTCAGTGGTATCAAGCAAGTGCTCAGGCGATTCTTATCTTATCAACCACTAAATAATGAAAGGCAAAATCGAAGTCGGCGTAATTTAAAATCATACTGCAAAAACAGATGAAATGTCGCTAGGAATTTTGCACGATGCGTGCTTACGATTTTGCCAGCTCCTCGCCTTATCAACATGTGAAATATTTGCATGACATTATATTAGATGTTGTAAGACGGCGAGCTGGCAGAAACGTTTGCACGCCGAGCAAAATGCTTAGCGATATTTCGTCTGTCTACGTTCTGTGTTCAAATTCCGCCTAGGTCGATTTTCCTTTCATCCTTTCGGGGTCGGTAGTCTAAGCACCAGTTGCGTACTGGGGTCGATCTAATCGACTGGCCCCCTCCCCAAAATGTCAGGCCTTGTGCCTAAAATAGAAAGGATTATATTAAATGCTGTATTTCTTGTAATTTGTAATTTCCGCTTTATTCTTTTTAATGGATGTACATTTTTCAATATACATGTGCTTAAACGCATACATATATATTAATTATGTAATACACATTCACATGCATATATATATATTTCTCTTTCTCTCTCTCTCTCTCTAACTATTTATCTCTATATGTGTATTTGCAAATATATATATGTATATATGTGTGTGAGGGCGTATATATATATATATATATATATATATATAT
>NC_068988.1:10185888-10186726 GCF_001194135.2 Octopus bimaculoides
GTCTGTTATTTTTGTGTCATTGTGGTAGGGATGGTGGTTGTGTGTGTGTGTGTAGGTAGGTATATATTACGTAGAAAAAAAATAAAGGCATTAATTGCCACATGTGCAAAACATCGGCACTTTTTAGACCATATCAAATTATTTTAACGTAGTACTTCATAACTGCTTCCACAACTGCTTCCAAATAAATGCATATAATTTGTGATTTCTATTTGATTTTATACATACATAGATATATTTACGTACATCCAGGTACTGACGTTCATATTATAAAATAAAATTATATACAGATCAATATATGCGTAACAATGCATTTCCTTGCAACAAGTGTTCATAATGCTAATGGTGGTATGCAATTAAAATTACACAACACTACGCTTCGTATGCGATGTACCGGCTTCGATGAGTATATGTATAATTTGTATGCACATTCCCAGCGGCAACATGGATTGCTTTCCTCGAGCACTACACACGCACATACACACTCACACACGCACGCACACACACACACACACACACACACACACACACACACACACACACACACACACACACACACACACACGCACATGAACACACGTATACGCGTACAGATGCACAAACACACACATACGCAAACATAGAAACGCAGACACATTTTTACGCATCCTATAAATGCACAAGTCTCTATATGACTTAAATACATGTAAGCACACGTATCTTAATGATGTAAATAGATACGTATGTGCGTATATATATATATATATATATATATATATATATATAGATAGATAGATAGATATATATATACATATATATATATACATATACATATATACATATATATACATGTATGTAT
>NC_068988.1:10186934-10193569 GCF_001194135.2 Octopus bimaculoides
CATATATATATAAATATAAATGAGTATATTTATTTATTTATTTATGTGTTTCAGCCAAGTGGCTGCGGTCATGCTGGTGCATATATGTATTATATACACATATAGAGGAAAACTCGTATACAATATTTACATATCCATCCATTTGTGTGTGTATATATATATCTATATAAACACACACACACACACACGCACACACACACACACACACACACACACACACACGCACACACACATATATATATATATATATATATATATATATATATACGCAGAGAGATATGTAAATATGTGGATTTCTTGTTCTGTTTTGTAGCACCATTTCATATAATACACGGATATATTTCTATATTATTGCTCAGGTTATTAATTATACTACCCAAGAGTTATTTTCTACGCTATATTATATACTTTTAGGTGAATTTATATTATTTGTCATGTAGATTCGTATGTGTTCTTTTTTCTTTTTTTCTATTACGTATATTTTGCAAAATGATGACATCGAATTTCCAATAAATGAATAAATACGATACTTCGCGTATTGTACTACTTTTACTACCGTAATTCCATTCGTATAACTATAACAGCAAAATACAATTTTCTCATATGCTGATGATGTAATGATGTAGTAGACATTGAAACCACTTCTTTGGTGTATTTGCTGCCTTGATATAAATCACGAAGACGACTTATTACATAATGTAAATATATAAATATATATTTACATTATATAATTACGAACAGACATATACACAAACACAAATATACATGAACATACACACACACACACACACACACACACACACACACATATATATATATATATATATGTAATACTGGTATCTTTAAAAAAAATTGCGCCTCCACTGTCTGGAACAAAACCTGGAGTGTTATGCAGTGATATAGAATGGAAGATTCTAGAAGAGCTGGCACCAAACATCGCCTCCTATATCTTATAGCTGGTCCTGAACAGAGCGTCACTGCATTGATACAAATGCTCAACGCTTCCAATCTTTAATAATGAAGAGGTACTCAAAACCCTACAGCTATTTAATATCATTCCACTAAACCTGAGTGTAATATGTGAAATAGTGCTGGATGTTTCCGTCATGTACCTTGACATTTCGATGTCCAAAATCACAGATCGACCAACATCTCATCAAAGAAATTTAAACAAGCTAAGCAAGAACAAACTCCATCAATCACCAAAAGCCATGTACAGAGGAATGTGCTTTGAGTAGATGATGGTAATGTTGATGCCGCAACATGCGCATAGCGTTTAGGCTGAAAATCATAAAGAATATATAAATAGAAGGTTCAGACATAACATTAAATTTTAATATGCTTATATATTTGTGCTGCAAGATTCTTGATGGATGTGAAATCGTGTGTTGAAACAGATATTGTTATACTTGAGGACGGTCATATTTTGCCAGTTAACCACGTGCACAATATCTGTGCATTTGGATTTTATGTATTATACAGTCTGTATTTGTGTCTCTTTTCATCTCATTCTGTCTTTAATCTGTTGCGTAGTGTGGTGGAGTGGTGGGTGTTATTATTCATGTCTTCTGTTGAGACCCGGTCTAGTTTATCTAGACTAGAACTATACGTGTGGCCTCCGTAATGTCTCTGAGTTTCGGGTCTCTTGATAATATCTTCACATACCTGTTATCAATCGAGTCTTTCAATCAAGCATATTGACAGAACACTGGCAAGCTTTAGTCCGCCACTGTTCTTGAGCGTCTGCTAGTATTTACCTACCCGTTCAACTATGCGACTTGCTGTCTCGCTAATGCTTGTTTCTTGTGTATACATACACAAGACACACTCATGCCAAAGATAGAATGAGAACGAAGACATAACTCCACGCACACACATGCACGCAAACACACATACACTTAGATATAAAGACAAATAGAAACGCACGCGCATTTAATGATAGATGCCATAGAATGACAAAATGAAATAGGGCGAACAAGAGAAGACAAGTGGAACAAAGAGTTGCTGAATCGGAAATAGAGGATGTGTCATAAAAAGGATTTGACAAAGAAACTAAAATATATGATAATAAAGCTGAAGTGAAGACCAAACTGTGTGTTTAATTGGCAGAATACGATTCTCCGTAGGTATAACAATACATTTTTACAGTTTCACTAAATTTGATGGAAAACATGCAATAAATCATCTCTGTTTGCTGAGTAGTGTTGCATCGTATGTTGGCTTCTATTCCTATCGAAATATTTTCTCGCCATTCACGATGCAGTGGACGTCCTGTTGTTGAATTTTGAAACTCTGCTGCGTCAAGTTTATCACATTCACTTTGTGGAAGAGAAGAGAGAGCATCAGTATTCCTATGAGACACTTGTATCTTGTCGATGGCTCAAACAGAGTTTAATCCGACTTTTTTGAAAGGTAAAAACATACACGAAAAAAGAAGCCTACCAAGAGTAGATAACATTGAGTTACAACAGAATGCAGAATCTGGATTTAGCTGGATGTATCCAGATACCTGTCGCACTCTTATGTTGCCATGACATTAATGGTATTTTCATTCGTTTATTTGAAAAGAAAGATGTAAGCGAATGTTGACGTTTATGGATTCGTCAATACAAATTTTAAAAGCTGTATTACTACATAATGGAAATTTAAAACCATCTCGCCATATCGCTCACTCAACACTTTTAATATATAATGCTATATTATCATGATGATCCCTTTTTAATGCAATTCAATACAACGGATGCCAATGAAATGGTAGGAATTTTCAAATAAATTGTGTTTTTCAAAAACATAAAAAGCACAATCATCAACTATCGATGCATTTTATGTCTTTGGGACAATCGTACAATTACGCAGCATTATTATAGAAGAGAATGGCCCACCTTCTCTGCATACTTTCCTGGAAGAAATATCATTTACTCATCCATTAATTCGTCCGAATAATATAGTTTTACTACCGCTTAACATAAAACTTCTTTCAATGAAAATATTTGCTGAAGCCATGCGTAAGAACGTTTCAAAATCTCAGAAATTTTGCAAAAACTAAATGAAGCGAAAATGAATAAGGTTTTTTTTTTATGTAACCAGCCAAAATGTATTAGAAGCGAAAGGATTTGAGAAAGCATTATCAGAAACAGAGCTAAAATCTTCAGAAAGCTTAGAAATTGGTCGCTCTTAAGGATTCTTCGTTTCCATCTTAAGTATGAAAACTGACTAAAGCTTTTAAACATATGTGTTATCACGCACCTATTAAATTTTATTTCTTACGCATACAAGTAGATTACTTATTCTGAAAACCCTAGCGTTCAGCAATGCAAGTAAATTCTTCACAACGCCCAATCTACGGAAAGTCCTTAAAAAAAAACAGCAAAGAAAGTACGGTGGCGCATCACTGATGGATTACTTACAATGATAACTCGAGTAGCATGAGCTGGAAACTGCGCATATTTTCCCCATTTCTTTTTGTGGATGGTTTGTATACAATATATGCGCTTATTCATGTAATATACATATACTCTCTATCTATCTATCTATCTCTCTGACCTTTCTCTCTCTCTCTCTCTCTCTCTCTGTATATATATATGCAGACACACACATACGCACATATATACATATATACACACACACACACACCGATACACACACATCTCTCTTTATATATATGTGTGTGTACATATACATATACATATATATATATATACATATATATATGTACACATCTATTGGTGTGTGAGCGTATGTGCGTCTCCTTTTATTCATTTCCCAATGATCCTCATCTTCTTGAACGAAAATTAACATCTGCTGCAAAGCAAATGCATCGCTTGCATAAAGAAAAAAAAAACACGTTCACAATCTGCATTAGATATTCTTTACAAAAATGCAAATTATTTTCAGAAATCTGATGAAGGAATATTTCAACCGCCTTAACACAATTGTCATTCAATGCTTTGCTGATCTTTCAAGTAAAGAAGACTATTCTCGCTACACGATACATTTTCGTATTAATTTTCCTATTGCTAATACACACAGACGCATATGTGTGTGTGTGCGTGTGTGTGTGTGTGTGTGTGTGTGTGTGTGTGTGTGTATGTTTGTACGCATGCGCATATATATAAGACTGAGCCTTCAGGATCGTTAGCACGCCGAGCAAAATGCGGAGCAACATTTCCTATCGTTTTTCTTTTTTATGTTCTAAGTTGAAATTCCGCCAACGTTGACTGTGTCATTCATCTTTTCGGAGTCGATAAAATAAGTACTAACTGATGGTGGTGTGTTTACGTCCATGTAAGTTAGCTGTTCGGCAAAAGAGACCGATAGAATAAGTGCTAGGCTTACAAAGAATAAGTCCAGGGGTCCATTTGTTCGACTAAAGGTGGTGCTCTAGCATGGCCGCAGTCAAATAACTGAAACGAGTACAATAATAAAAGAATATAATCGAAGGATTCTAATGCTGGTTGTTAGCTGTCTAGAATGAGTGGCTGGTCCAGTTTTTCTGTGAGCCAGGTCGTTGATGCCAGACTTAGGAGTAGACAGGCGTAGGTTTGTTTTTTTTTTTGTGTGTTTTCATCCCACGGTGTTCGATATTTGTTGTAAGACTGAAGTTGGCATTTTCTTACTTTAAGCTGTGAACTGGTCAAGAAATATCGAAGTCCTTTTGGCAACTCGTGTGGCATTATGTCTTTACTTTATTACACATACACACACACGCACACACATACACACACGCACACACATACACACACACACACATACACATGCACACACACATTCACACCCACACCCACATACACACACATGCACACACATACACACACATACACATATACACACGCGCACACACACACGCACATACACACAGACACACAGATACACACGCACAAGCACGCACAGGCATGCACACAAACACACACACTTCTATATATATATATATATATATATATATCAATGTGTATGTGAACTGGGAATTATTGTGGTCATTAAAACACACACGTCATAGTCTCTTTTACGTTCGTTTTATCAACTTGTAATATTAGATATGAGATTCGTTCAGGAAACACCGAAAGTCTGCCCTGTGACACTATTTTTTTATAGTTTAGAAGTTAATATAACTTGACCGCTGATTTTCATAAGAGAATTAGTTATTTCTTGCTTCGATTCCATTCTTCTTGTTATTGATTTTCTAGTGATGCTGTGCTTATGGTTCACGCACGTATTACCACGATCTTTTGTTTCATGTCTTTTACGCCATAGTGTATGTTATCTTTCCGTTCATAGATTACTAAACGTTAATTCTATAAAACTGTTTTGCATGCATTCTCAGTGTTCTGTATCATCCAATATTACTTTGAACATTCTCTGTGATGCTATTATTGGGTTATAATTGCCGAATATATTATGTAATGTTGTAAGAAAGTGTATTTACTTGAAAACAATATCTCCGAACTTTCTTCTTTCTCTTTATATTGTTCTTTCTTCTTTGATATAATTCCACAGTTGTTACTGCTATTTTTCTACCTTAGCAAAGAATTGTTTAAAAATGTAAACATTTCGTCTATTTCACGTGTATTATTACAATGTATGGTGTTCGCTAGTCAAAGTTCACGTTAAAAATTAGTAAACAAGTATTATATTCTAATAATACTAAATTTTATGTCGTCTTTAGTATCTCGCAAAGTGAATGCACATTCATGTTTTGACTTAAATATCAACTATACGACGATATTATTAGATTTCCAATCCTCTTAACTAGATCGTACATACACGGCAAATATTAGTTTCAAGTTGAGGCTAACAAATTTGAAGGAGGAAACAAATTGATTACATTAATCATAGCATTCACGTGATACTTTTTAATGGTATCAAAAAGATGAAAAGCAATGTCAATCTTAGCAGAATTTGAACTCGTAACGTTAAGATAGACGAAATGCCGGTAAGCATTTAGCCCAACGTGCTAACGGTTCTGCCAGGTAACAACCATAAAACACAGACAATATTCATTTCAACTGTTGGCACGAGGTCAGCAATTTTGGTCGAGAGGTAAAGTGATTCCATTGACAACAGTACTCAACGGGTGCCTATTTTGTCGCCCCCCAAAAGGATTAAAGGCAAAGTCAACCGCCGCGGAATATGAACGTAAAGACGGACGGAATGATGGTAAGGATTTATACCGGAGTAATATATATATATATATATATATATATGCATATACATGTATGCATATACATGTATGCGGCTGAGTCGTAAGAAGCTTACTTTTCATATATATGGTTCCGTTTTCAGTCCCTCTGCTTAGAATCTTGAGGAAGAGTCTTCTAACTCGATAGCCCTTGGCCGACCAATTATATCTGGATAGATATATTAAACAGGAACTCCCATCCTCTCTGTGTGTGTGTGTGTGTGTGTGTTTGTGCGTGCGCGCATGCATGTATATGCATGTGTATCTGTACCCACCATGGCTTCACAACCTGTGTTGTTTACCACCCCCCAACTTCCGGTTTGGGTGATAAGGATTGCCCGAGATTAATTGTCAGTCTTTAAACAATTAGATTTGTTGTCGATTTGTTCCCCTAAACGATTCAAGTTGGTACCACATCATTCTGGCTTTGCAATGACTGAAACTATTAAAAGGTAAAATT
>NC_068988.1:10193579-10202621 GCF_001194135.2 Octopus bimaculoides
GCTTTGCAATGACTGAAACTATTAAAAGGTAAAATTTTGTGCGTGCGTGCGTGTGTGTGTGTACATTCATATGTATGTATTCTAGCACATGCCGATCTGTATGCGTAGATATAAGTGTATACATTTGTAAACATCAATATTATTTTCGTTTCAAGTATTTCAATTCTATAACATTTACAGCTTAAAGTATGCGAAAAATAACTGCATTTGTCGTTGAATCTGCTTTCTATATTGGTTCAATTATTTCATGTTCGATTGAGTTACTTTATCTCTAGTGATTATCTCGCAAGTTATATTCGTTATATTTACTTAATTGTGCACATTCTTTTATATTTTCTTCACGATACCTTCAATAGAACTAATTTATTATTGAGACAGTATTTTTCTATGAATTCATTTGTATGAAGTGAATGTAAATATTTTCATTAAGTCTGCATGGCACACAGAGAAATCTGAACAATAGCTTTCATCCAAATATATAGCTATATAAGATTTAATATATGATGTAGCTGAAATAAATCTATTTGTTACAAGTGCTCTGTAAAGAATTCTTTATATAACATTTATGAATCTATGAAATAACAATGCCTGCAAGAATGACAGTGGATTGTCTGAAATAGTGAACTTATTAATCCTATCATGAGATTATTATTTCTCTTATATCATATGTTTAAAATAAAGTTATCTGCAGTCACGTTTCAAATTCAAGTTTGATAACTAATATTTCAATCACCGTTGATAAAATCCATTTTAAATTTCCTGTGTATGACAAGATGATATTTATTTCATCATTTATATCATCAAATATTAATATACTTTCTGGTATTATATTACCTTATATAGAATATGATAACCTAGAAGATAGTTCGAGAATGACATATACATACCTTAACAGGTATTTCCATATAGGTATGCCAATGAACTAAGATGTAATCGATTCATCCCTTCGTCCAAAATTGCCACCCTTGTGGCAAAATTTGAAACCCTTCTTCTTCTTCTTCTTCTTCTTCTTCTTCTTCTTCTTCTTCTTCTTCTCCTTCTTCTTCTTCTTCTTCTTCTTCTTCTTCTTCTTCTTCTTCTTCTTCTTCTTCTTCTTCTTCTTCTTCTTCAGTAGTCTTATTTTAATCACGTGCTTTCATTGCACTACCAAGCGCAGCTCTGTGTGCCTTGGGTATGTGCTGTGGTTTGTATGGCGCTCTTATTTTCACTGTATTAAAAGTGTTTTGCTTAGGTTTTGTGCCGTGCTTAGGAGTGCTATTTTCTGTATGGTATATATATACTTGTAAGTCCAGGTGTTTATCTTATGTATTTGTCTGAATTTTCTTTCTTCATACCTAATGCGCTTACAATGATAGGAATTGTTTCTGTTTTGAGACTCCACATTCGAGTGACCTCCATTTCCAGATCTTTCTATTTTGAAAGTCCCTAAGTTTCTTTTAGAAAAACATTGTCATCAGTTGGTATTGATACATCGATTAGAAAGCTTATTTTGCTTGGTGATCTCTGACAACTATATGCGTCTTATTGGCCTTAATTTCTCTCTCTCTGTGTATTGGCATATCCCAGACTATTGCTGCTTTCTTATTTTCTGTGACCTTTTCTTTTGCTCTTCCATAATGTTGGCATGTCTTTCAGTATATATAGGTCCCAACTCTGTCGTGTCTGTGAATATATTCCTTCCTAGCCAGGACTGGGCAGCCAGAGACAATATGGTTTATTGTTTCTTCGCCATCACCACATACTCAGCAGTTTCATGTATATCTTTTCATTACGTGGTTTTGGTGATTTCTGGTGGGAAAGCTTTGATATTGTGCTGCAAATTAAAAATCCTGTCTATTTCTTTTCTGTTTAACTTAACCCAATATTTGCCATGTACGAGCTTTTCTTGCCTTCATTTTGTCTTCATACGTTGCTGTTCCAGTGTTAGTTTGGATTTCAGTTGTATTACAGCTTTTATTGTTTCGTTTTTTCTTCTTTATCTTTGTTGTCTACTATGACTTATTATTTGTATTTGTCAGCTTCTTTAAAGACTGAAATTAGTTGTTTTTGTCTTGTTTTGTGGCTATTTGTATTAGTTTTCCTTGGTTTTGCACGTGTAGTTTAAGCCACGCACTTCCCGCTTTTAATCCTAGGGTTGAATAATATGGCTATTATTTAATTTAGTTTTTAATTTTTCTTTTGTGTGTGTGTATGGTGGTTGGGAATGGAAATGTTCTGATGGTGATTGGATCGTACTGTGGCGAGTGGGTGTACACGTGTTTTGAGAATGAAGATGATACACAGTGAAAATACATCATATCATTTGGAAAATAGAAATAAATTTTCATGATTATTACTTACTAGGATATATCATCGTCATCAACATCATCATCATCCTCATCAAACATCGTCATCATCATCATCATCATCATCATCATAATCATCATCATCATCATCATCATCATTATCATCATCTTGACTATTTGTTGTAGCTGTAGGAAAAGGTGTTGGAAGAGGTTTAGCAGCGGTATTTACACTAGAAATTTATATTTATATGAAAGCATATGTGATTATAACTGCTCTGCTAAATCCGTTGGTATTTCTTATTATCTTGATTTATTAGTTGCTGTCATAGAAACTTCATTCATATTTATGAATGAAGTTATATGATAACCTTTGTAGTTAGCGAAATCTTAAAAACTCGTTAGAATATAAGATTATTCATAATTCAAGCAAATACAGATATACCTAAAAGAATAAATACATTTATACCAAAAACATATGAATGCCTGGAAACAATCTACAGGAAAATAGAGTGGAAAAGAAATTGAAGTATTTATTATTAGATTGCTAGGGAAATAAGAAAAAAAAATCTCATGAAATCGTTATAATCCTCTTAAATGAATAGCAATATTAAAATACTAACGGCGGCAGTGTTTTTCCAGAATACAATGAGCATAGAAATATCTTATTCGGATTCTTTAGTTGTGTTGTTTAATATTCTTTGGCTCCATTGCAGAGACTGAAACCATTAACAGTATAATGATACCCACACAGTTCCTAAAGACTTTATGAAATATAGCTCAATCCAAAATAATTTATATGAATAAAATACATTACATAATGTTATATAAAAATTGTTATATGTCGACGTCTACGTAGCGAGACATGGCAATAATATAGGTAAATGAAACATAGAAAGACTTTTTGAAATATATTTTTATGGGCATACATACAGAAATACACAGGCATAATGTATACGTATATCATATATCTACTATGAACTTTTAAATCTCAACACCGAGCCCAGTAGCAAAGCCCTAGTTGCTATGTGCAGCGAGAGCATAAACAGTAGCAGCGAGTGAGTATTGCTGTAACTCACTTGAAAGTTTTGAAATTTTAACCAAGCATGTAATCATTTCGAAACCGTATGACATTTAGTAAAACGCTAAGAATCCATTCTCAGTGCGAGCGACGATTTATGAATCGATTACAAAAGAGTTCTATTTTTGTTAAAATCTAGTAAAAGCACGTAAGACACGGAGACAATCACAATATTTATTTGGTCTGGGAGAACTGAAATTGAACAAGAAAAGAAATTGCTGAATGTTTTATCAGGAGCAAACCTAACATTTATTATCGGCTTTAAAATAACTTTACAACGAACGCCCGTAAATAACAATTTATTGAAGATAACATTAAATTTTAAACATCCTTATCTACAGATGTGATGAATACAATATATCATCCACACGCATAAAAGAAAGTAAATGTTCATCATTATATTGCCAGCTATATTTTATTTCAAGAATTATTAAATATCTCAGTATTTGAACTCTCTATTTTCAATATCTCATGTACGTTTTCTATTTAAAATGCAGGTGAAATATCCTTGTAAATAAGTTGAACAATAGTCGACTGATACGCAAATGCAATTATATGGAGGGAAACCTAAAGATTCAATAATTACTAAATCGCATATTTGTTTTTTAATTTCCAATAATTTTGACTTTATTAACATGAATACGTATAAAAGAAGTGAAATTCCAAATACAATAATATAAAATAATTACTTTAAAATAGTTACCCCATAATAACCCAGTTAGTGAACAGAAAATGCCCAGCATATATCAGTATTTTACACAAAAATGTTTATTGGAGAAAGAAACTGCGATGTATAATGTGAAACTTTGAAATTAAATAATTTTCGGAGTTATGCTAAGTGTAGTGTGTTGTATACATACCGGCTATTAATATAGAGAGTAACAATGTTCTTATATGAAAAGGGTATATATATATATATATATATATATATATATAGCGTATATAATTCAATGAATATAGCTACATAGTGTATATATAGGAAAGAAAGTTAATATCATTAAAAGAGCAATATATAATATTCCTGCAAAAGGTTGATCTGCATTTTTGCTGCTAGTTTAGTTAATTATCCTAGAGAGAGAGAGAAGAAAACTAATAAAACAGAATATTGTGAAAAGGGATAATAAGTATCAACATTTTTGCCAAATATTCTCATGATTTAAAAACTTTGGCGAGTAACCAACTTCCTGATGATATATTATTTTTTTAGAGAATAATTGCGTATACGATCGAGATTGTCTTTTTTCAATTGAATTGAGAATAAATGCATTGAAGTGATCAGAATCAAAAATATTTCCTACCATATTCTGGACCAATTTCAGGTCTAGTTTTTTGTTGAACGCCACCTGAATCTCAGCGAGTGTTAATAACTATTAGTCAGATAGTTTTTATTTTTCTCTGCATCGTCAGATATATTATATATTCCCAACGTAAAGTAAACAGAATTTTCACTGTACTGTCATCGTTCATATAGACATCACATTATCATATACACTTTGTTTTTGCTGGCAGTTACTTGCCAAGCCACTTGCAAATTGCACTCCTACATGTACACTATACATCAGCCTATTTCTACTTTTTGCCAATGATATAAATCCAGTTTACATTATACACATATTAATTATACCATCAATTTTTCTAAATACTTCAATTTGTGGTTAAGAACAATCTTGAAACAAGAACTTACCAAAACGTGCAACATTCAGTTAAAGGTGTTTCCGTATAAAATATAGTTTGTCTGAAGACTTTTATTTAAAGTTTCGAAATGATTACATTGTATGCACAAAATTCAAATTATTCGTACACTTTAAATTCCGTTTCTTCTTTTGTATTTTTACGTTTCTAACTAGTGTGCTTTCCTTCAGTAGTTTTTCTTTGGTTAGAAGGATAAACGATTTTGAATGACAATACTATTAGGAGATATTGGTTTTTGAATTTCATATTTTGCTCTCTGAAGACTACTTCTTTAGTCTTTCAAAATGTAAATCATTTCCAACCGTCTGATTTAACTACAGCTAATAAAAAGATGTATATTTAATAGATCTATCCTAACATTTTCAAGTTATTTAAAGATGATAAATTAAAAAAACAACCGGAGGCATATGTGTATTGTGATTGCAGTTTCATTTCTCACAAGAAAATTTCAGGAAATCTATTTGTTACTCGTTTATCAGACACCAAGCATTATTTCTCTAATATTACGAGAATTAAATACCATTACTGCAAAAAATAAATAAAAAGAGAATGAATACAATCTTCTGCAAAAAAATAATTTTCCTACGCATGATATACGTTGCCCACGAACAGGATTTACGGTGTAAATGATGCTGATTTTTATTTACCTGATCGCATATATTCCTTCTTCCCAAAAGGCCTACTCCTTCATGTAAACGAAGTCATATAGTAACAGTATGGCATCGTGTTGCATCAGCAGTTGAGATGTTTATTATACAACCATAATACTAAATTTAAATATATCCATATGACTAACAGTTTAATGTGCATCATATGAAGTATCCGTAATATAGGTTTCAAATTTTACTACAATGCCAGTAGTTCTGGGAAGGGAACTACTGGATTATATCGCATGCATTGATTTCTCAACTGGTATTTAATTTACTGACCACGAAAGGAAGGAAGATAAAGTAGACTTCGGCGGAATAAAAGTATTTGGAATATATATATATATATATACATTATTGTGTGTGTGTGTGTATTTGTGTGTAAGTATATATGTACGTCTGTGTATTAATATGTCTAAATCTGTATAAGTTATTAATTTTATGCCCATATTCCAAAGACAAACTAAAGCCAATTTAATTCATAAAAATTATCCGGCTTTCCGAAATGACTCACTTCGCACATTCTTTGAAAACAGTGTATTTGTCTTCAATTAAATTATCTCTTATGTGTGCCCATTTGTATTGAAAACATAATGGCGTCCCTTCAGCTATACCAATTTTTCTTTATGAAAATATCATGACACTTTGGATACACATGTGAACAACCACAACGGCATTTTTGGTTTAAACATGTGTGTTTAACGAAGCTTTTACGACTACTTTACCCGAATGTTTTCCCGCTCAATATCACATCATAATTCCATAAGTAGAATGAGAAATTCAATAATTATTGCATGATCAATCAATGTTTTACCGGCTGTTATTGACTGATTTCGGTCTACAGCTCACTCCGTAGCTAACCACTCATCTCATAATCAATATTACAACTTCAATTATTTTCCATTACCTGGCTGTTAACTTTAATTCGTCTCTTCGGCGTCAAAATTTTATTTGTAAACAATAGTTGATGAAATTTTTGTTTTATGGCTGAACCAATAATGTGGGCATCTGCACAATAATTAACAGTAATTATGGACATTGCTGTGTTTCCGTTGTAAACATTCAATTGTTTTTTAAAACTTACGAATAAAAATAATCATCGAGTGAAATAATCATTTCTAAATTATACACAAACAGGCACTCCCACACATATATGCATGTATGTATTTATATGTGTATGTGTGTATGCATAGTAAGATGGTTGCTTCTCAACTTCGTGGTTCTGGATTCAATCACACTGCGTGGCACCTTCTGCAAGCGCCTTCTAATATATCCCCGAGCCGACCAAAACTTGCGAATGGATTTGGTAGACGGAAACTGAAATAACGTGTGTGTGTCTTTGGGCCCGTGCTTGCCCTCCATCATCGGTTGGCAACCGGTGTTGGTCTGTTTAGGTCCCTCTAAATGAACGGTTGGGCAAGAGTGACCGATAGAATAAGTACTAGGCTTATGAAATAAGCTTTGGAGTCAATTTGTTCGACTAACATCCTTTGAAGGCGATTCTCCAGCTTGGACCCAGTCAAATGACTGTAACAAGTAGAGGATTAATAGAACAAGTCATATATATATATATATATTGTGCTATTATAAAATTTGTTTACAATAGAAGTATAGATATTTTATGTATCTGTGCGTGTAGTCATAAGGCCCGAGATACGATTAATCTATTCTTTGTTGAGATTTGAATTACTTTCAAATAATTTCAAAGGAAACATGTTGCAATAGTTACATAAACATGTTAGATTGATGTACATTTTTTAAAATAGAAAATTGCAGTTCACTACCCAAATAGAATCCTTGTAGCAGATAGACAATTAACAGAAAAAAAAAGAAAACAAGCATGTATTATTATATTTGGAGATGGTAATACTACCAATTTAGCCAATGAAAACAGGTGCACTGTTTATTCGGTATTCGCTTGCTTTAGCTTTATTTCATATTAATTATGTTAACTATTTCGTCACACTTCTGGGACCTCATCAGCGGTCCTTTTGCTTTCATTTGTTCTTTCTAACATGGGTAATTACATTTATATACTCAAACAACACATAAACATACAGACGTAGTTACACACAGACACACACTCGCATATACACAGACACATATATGTATATATACGTGTGAGAAAACGAAAAACGTATAAAGGAAAGGCTGTTCCAGATATAAACGAGTGTATATAAAATAAATACAACTTATATCTGCATATATGTGTGCGAAAAGATACTTTAGATGAAAATAGTTGAGGAGAATGTTTGCTGAACTAAGATATAATAAATTATACGGAGCGCAAAACAATAATTTTTATTAGAAATTGTTGGCTGTTACCAAGTTTCCGATCAGTACATTTTCAGCTGCAGAATATAATTTATAATCTCCAGGAAGGTGTTGTCTCGAAGAATTTTGTAAAAGATTCAAACTAAAACAACATTTATGCGACTGAAAAATGTCTGCATCTCAAAATACGTAACATGCGGTAAATTCTTATATTTAATATATGTTCCTCCAAAACGGTAGACACTTGGAAAAAATAGTCAACAATAGAACGAGCCCTTTGAAATGGATATTTTGCAGACTGTGAAGTATAACCGGGAAACAAGTGGTAAGAAATGCTGCTATAATAGCTTTAAAAATGTGACATCCCCAAAATACGTGTTGTTGACAATGAAATATAAAACGATATTGTATCTCGGCCTTGTACTGCACACCAGGTCACCGCCCAAGGTCTTACCAACAGAAAGGGTTGAGTGGAAGCGAGAAAGAAACTGTCAAAGACGTTTGTAGATAATGGAAATCAATGAAACATGCACCTCTCTGAATGCATGGGATACGATACTGAAGGAACAGGAGAATTTTGAGAAGCCGATCCCAGGATAGAGGAAACTAAAGAAGCTAAAATCTGAATGGAGGGAAGAGACCTGGCTGAAACTGATGGATAAATTTCCGAAAGTAGCATTCAGTAGATTGCATAGTGGTGATGCATGTCTCACCGCTGTAAATCATCTCACCACTGAACCATCTGCGTAGCAGGATGGTGTGCAATTATGCATTTGATGAGAAATGATAAGCATTGCCGAACAGATTTAAATTATACTGGGAAAGGTATTGGGTAGGCGTTTGCCTACCACCTACATATTTGGATTTTGGCAATTCTCGGGTACAGTCAGCGTGACAAAATTACATAAGGCTGCAACTTTGAAATTACAAGTAATCCCTCAGAAAAATATAAATAGATATATCAACAAGCAGATACAGGGAGAAAGAATGAGATAGATAGAGAGAGAGAGAGATAGGAAGAGAGAGAATGAGAGAGATTGGGAGAGAGAGAGAGAGAGAGGGAGAG
>NC_068988.1:10202631-10203524 GCF_001194135.2 Octopus bimaculoides
GAGAGAGGAAGAGAGAGAATGAGAGAGATTGGGAGAGAGAGAGAGAGAGAGGGAGAGAGAGAGAGATAGAGAGAGAGAGAGAGATTTCAAAATCAATTGGTATTTTACTTTCCTTTCTCATAACGATGAAATTCAATTCAAATTTGTTGGATTTTGAAATCGGAATGCATAAAACAGCAAAATAAATGATATCGTTCATTATACAAAATCCTCACCAATTATGCTAATTTTGGCAACGTGTAGATGAAAAATGAATTTATGAAATATGAATTTCATACAAAATCTCCATAGAGCTATAATAGAGACCTAAAACAATATTACATGTGTATATTGACTAGAGAAGTGAAGTTAATCGAAAAGTGTCGAAAACAATAAGATACAGGCAAAATAATTCAATATGTTAAAGCAATTTATATTTCGTATGAATCTGTAAAAACAAATGTTAATCAAATTAATAATACATTGTACAGGTATGATATGTGTTTATATATATTTACTTGCAACCATAAACTTAGGTAATATTGTGTTAAAGGAAGTGAAATATTCGATTCGTGACGAAAATATGTTATAAATTATTTGTTTAGAAGGTATGAAAGTGTTGTTTCGTTTTTGTATTAAACAAATTTTAACAAATACGAACCTGATGTGTGATCTCATCATTGTAAATTTTAGCACGTTCACACACACATGTGCACATGAGTAATATATATATATATATATATATATACACAAGTAAACATACACAGACATACATATTTAGATAGGTATCCATATGTAAGAGTGTATGTATACATATATTGCATTACATATATGTAGATATATGTATCAATGTCCACACATATGTACATATATTAAGTATACATACACGCCACCCCATATATATACATATATAT
>NC_068988.1:10203716-10204711 GCF_001194135.2 Octopus bimaculoides
TATATATATATATATGGAGGGAGGGAATGATCGAGCGAGAGGGAGTTGGAATGGTGGAAGAGACATAGTCACAGAAAAGACATCAGAGCGTATCTATCAAATTTACAGTTAACAAAACAAAAAGATATTTTATGTTGAGTTGGAAATAATAAACATTACATTCAATAAACACGACGAAATCCAATAAAAATATTAGCAAATCTAATTAAATCCATTTGATATGAATGTAAAACATATCCTTGCTTAATATAAAACAGTAGGAAATTAACGTTTCTAAATGTTCGGAAATATAGCGTAAATGCTATACAGGAGTTGTAGAAAAGTAAGTTTAAAGCATATCTGCCGTCATGTATATTTTTATGGCAATATTCTTTTATGTTCGCCTGTGAAAATAACTGGAGAAAGAATATGCTAGAAGAGGAACTAGCTATTTCGAATTGTGACTTAGTTTCATTAGACTGACGGTTTTTCGAACATATGCAGCACACTACACCAAATATACGAAATGTTGAACTGACAACAGTGTGGGCTTGGAAAGATAGCAGCACAAAAGTATCGCGTCCCAGTGAGGCTAATTAAATGTGTATGTTGTCCGTTGGTCATACCCTCTTTTCAGGAACTTGAGCAGGCAAATTAATTTAATGTGTGCTCGAGTCGATCATATACATACATGCATACGTACATACATATATCTATAACTTAGATTGGTTTCGGCCATTATCGGCAGAGGCTATGACTAACTCAAAAGCACCGCCCGGAAAAGTCTTTTAGTTAATTATTTGGGAACATCGCTACCCACTAAACCTTTTTCTATTTTCTCTCCCTGTTTATTTTTATGTTCCCCTCTGTCGAAGAGTGTAGGCACGAAACGTTAAATACTTTCTCACTTCCTGAGCGTTAAACTAATGCATCTGTTTGTTGTTTACACATCCGTCGTCATTTTGTTTTTGTAAATTCTCACTACACACACACACACACACACACACACACACACA
>NC_068988.1:10206049-10209757 GCF_001194135.2 Octopus bimaculoides
ATATATATATCATACATGTATATATGTTTTTTTATACGTATGTATGTATATATGTATATATGTATATATATATATGAATATATATATACATATACTCATGCACACATATATTATTAGATAGACAAACAAATTGTGAGAGAGAGAGAGACTGAGATAGCAATCTCAAATATATTGCTTAATCTGTAAGAACATAATGAAAATCTGATGACTGCGGTTTCTATGAAAAATCGTTATTGCATCTCAACCATACAATTATATTTATCATTGAGATACATACGATGAAATAGCTATCTCACACTATTAGTTTCTGGAAGACGTCGTTCATGGAAATATGTAACATGATATAATCACAACAAGCCAGCTGTTCCCAGAACAATATCTAAATTTATCTCCTCTGCTTTCCATCATGCAGTTAGTACTGCAAACAATAAGTGTCGATGCAAACTGTGGCATCATTCCCATGACTGACATCGCTGTAAGAATAATTCAAAACCTATAAAAATGTTGGCCACTCCTGTTGCCTACCTTTTACTTAGCTAACATAGTATCTACAGATCTATATCTATGGATTTAGGAAGACAGTTACCTCGTCGTTTGTCAGCTTCTCCGTAAATTGACATTGACCTCTCTGTCCATAGATATGTGTACGCATTTTCGTATGTATATTTATATGTGTGTGTTCATATATATAGGTGTGTGTGTGTATGTGTGCATATACAATAAACACACGCATTATATATTCGTACCTCACTTGTTTATCATTGTTCTTATTCTAACTGCAGGTCATTGTCTAGAAATCTTTCGTCTTCCATCCGTGACCTCTTCAACGTCACTTTCGTTTTCCTGTGTTGATATCCATAAGATTGCGATTACTTTCCAGCTAATTTATTTCAGAGTATAATAGATTATTTTATACATTACACAGTACTATTGTACATTTTACAAGTTAGTACTGATATAGAAGGAGCTTATTGTTTGAATACCAGTGGATTAGGTAAACCCGTATATTTTGCATTACTTTAATTATACTTGTTTTATTCCATTATTATTTTAGACGTTCCAGTCAATTGACTGCAGCTATGCTGGAGCACCATTTTAGAGGGCTTTAGTCGAACATGTCGACTCCAGGGCATCTTTTTTGCAAGCTTAGTATTTAATGTGAGTCTAGGCGAGTTTGTCTGAAATACTTCGTCTAAAATACAATTTATCTAAATGCAATTTGTGTAAAACAATTTGTATAAAACAATTTTTCTAGAACAGTATTAATCAGAAACAATTTGTCTAAATGTCTAAAATACGATCTAAGTGAAAACTAAAAATTGTATTTCATGAATGCGTATTTTTTAGTCATAATTTATAATTTTTGGTGTTTATAACTAGCTGTTAACTCAAAATGCATAAAAAAAAAGCAGAAGATAGTATTTACTGAAAGGACTTATCAAGTCTTAAAAGGAAGGATTGCATGCTATACCCTGAACGGAATCAATAATATTTTGTAGATCAAATTTTGAACGAGACTTTTTATTAGCTTTGCAATATCTCGATAGCGCTTCTTTGGAGGTTCTGGTTCCATTCAAGCAATATACTGCTCAATCCGAATCTTGCTTAGACTTTGTTCTTTTTGTAGAAAGTTCATAAATTTCCAGATGTTCAGTTGATGAGACCCAACTTGGGTTTCGAATGACCGATGCCATCCTTCGACAGAGTTACTTGTTTGGGGAAAATCGTAGAGAACTCTGAAATACACATTCCACATATTTAATGGTAGGTATATATAGGTAGTAGGAGCATTAAAATGGTGAAAGGATGCAGGCATCGAGTAGAAAAATTACATAATATTCGTGGGGAAACAATGAACTTACAACTGTTTTTGAGAATTAAACCTTCTTCTCACGGTGTCTTCCGTTGAAGTAAGTGTACCTGCTTTGCAGGAAAGCTACAGGTAGACAGCAACTAAGAAGTGGCTACATCCATGATGTTTAATAATTTACTTGTCACAGAGATACTGGGCAATTGGTTCGAAAGACATCATCGCCTCCTAATTTCCCAATAGGCTCTGATTATATCAGAAAATTTAGACGTTTGTTTCGTATCAAAAGTAAGTATACCGCTGATCTGATGAAACCCCTAAATAGAAGATAACTGCGCTTACCTTGATTATGCAGCAATTTTGAATGTGGAAATTCACTTAATGTGGAATAAATGGTAAAGGATAATCACAAGTTTCGCTACTGTTCACTGTTTATATCATGCTGAATCCAGTTGTTCATTTAATCCCGACAATAACAAGAAAATATCGTATCCTTCCAGAAATAAGGTTGCGTTAACCGATTCATGCCGATTGTCCGTTTAAACTGAAACATAATTTATAAGGGTATAAATAAGACAAATACTTGATACAAATTGTGATTTGTGTCAAATCTGTATCAAAGAATGAAACATGTTCTTAATGCGCTTGCGAATCTGTATCAAACGGATTTCAATGACATTTTTTCAGTTGTTATTTTGGTCAAAATAATAGTATCTGTAAATTTTCAGGTAATTTCATTCACTGAAAGAAGTTCAGCACGAATAAGTTAATGTCTATCAAGAATCTGAAGCAAAGATTTGTGGTTCAGAATACCGAAATATTATTCTCAGTAAGCCTAAATTTTATAAGGAGAAAATAAATGTTGGGTGTCTATCATAACAGTAGCAGCAGTAGTAAAGGCGTTAATAGAATTATAGCAAAATACGCTGATTTTGGAAATAGAAATGTAGCTTCCGATAGCGTGGATATTGCTAATATATAAAGCTGATATGATGCTTATAATCAGCCATAAATGTATTACATGTCAAGATGAGAAATTAAAGAGAAAAATCTTAGACTCTCTTTAATATCCGAGTTCACAAGAAATGATTAATGCATTGGGAAAAATCACCTTACTAATTAAAATGTGTTGCTTTGAAGTAACGTTGTTATTTTACAGAATTGTATACTGAGTTTTCAAATGGATGAAACATTTTGCAAGGTTATCATGAAGCCATTAATACTCACATTCATCTAGAATCATAAATTAAGGCTTTGATAAAATAAATTCTTCATAGCAATAACCAAATTTTAATCTTCATTTGGGATTTATTTGTTGTATATATACACGTAATGTGATATAAAATATTTAGTGCATTCTAAGGAGAAATAATCTGTTTGATGCATATGGCTTCTTTCCAAACCCATATTGGATTATCACGTCTTGATGCATTTTTATTTACCTGCATTTTGTATATGTCGTTTCAGTTAAACAAATATTCTATTCTTAACCAGTATGCTTTATACTAATTTCTTTTTCATTGAAAATAGGCTGAGAATATATGAGGCTTAAGCTGGTATGATATGGAAACGTGCATTGAATAGTTGGTCTTTACGATATTATTGTTGACGTCTGCATTTATTAATCTCATATACATTAAATGTTCTATATATATATATATATATATATTGTTGTATTTGGGGATGGTCATATTGCCAGTTTAACGAATAAAGAAAATAAAGAACTCTGGCCGAAATAGGATTAATGTAATGTAATGTAATATAAAGCTGAAGCAAATTAACACCAAATATACAGTGGTGGGTTTTAATTGGCTAAACTGGCAATATGACCATCCCCAAATACAACAACATCTGTTTCAACACACGATTTCACATAAAAAATCTTGCAAAACAAATAT
>NC_068988.1:10209821-10211729 GCF_001194135.2 Octopus bimaculoides
TATATATACATATACTGATCGAATCTCTATGTGTTAACATGTACCTCCTTGCGACAATGTCTATATTCATTTAATTAAGATAACCTTGGCCTGAGGTGAAGCCTGTGGTTTACACTTCGCAAGGATATTTTCCACTTCCGAGGTTCCTCTCGCTGTCAAACTTATGTAGCCCGTATCTTATCTACTTCATTCCTTAACTCTTGTATTCTTATTCATATACAGGGCACCGCTGATCACGCGCCTTGAAATATAAAGAAAAAACCTTCTTCAGTTTATCGTACTTTCTTACGAAGATATCCAAAATCTTCCGTCTCAATAAACCACTATAGTATATAAAAGTTGTTTTTTTTAATATTTAATACGGATTGCTTGAAGCTAACTTTATTCGTACATCTCGATTCTTGGATCTTATACATATATCAGTGAAGAAGGGGGACTAGGATACTAGTCACTGTGGTTCGGGGTGTTCGAGTGTTCCACACTCTCCTGTTCTCCATGAAAAGTGTTGCATTACATATATGTTTGAATACATGTATATTTATAAATGTGTATACGTATATGTATACATACTGATATATATATATATACGTATGTATATATGTATATACATTTCTGTATATAAATGTGTATGTGTGTATACTTATGTGTATCTCTCTCTCTCTCTCTCTCTCTCTCTCTCTCTCTCTCTCTGCATATATATAGTGTGTGCGTGGTGGTGTGATATGATGTGGTGTTGTGTGGTATGGTGGTGAAGAGAGAAGAGAGAGAAGAGCTAGGAAGGAGAGATAATATAGTGGTGGTGATCCCAAAACGAAGGTGCACGTGCGTGTGTAAAAGAGAGCATGTCTGTGCATGTGGAAGAGGGCTGGTGACCTTGACGTGTGCATGTGTGTACGTGTACGTTTGTGGATTTGGGGCTGGGAAGTGGTCAGTTCTAGTGTGTGCGTGGTAGTGTCATTAGGAGTGAAGATAAGGAGTCGGAGCAAGAGAGGAGAAGTAGGTGGGAGGAAGCACTTGTGAGAGGGAGAGAGGAGAGGGGAGGAGGTTAGATGAAGAGGGTAGGAGAGCCCATGTGGTACAAAGGAAAGAGTGGAAGAGAGATTAATCCCTGTTCACGGCGCAAACGGGAGTCCGGATGGCCCTTGTGCAAGGACAATCCGAACACAGATAGGTGTTGCAAAGAGTGACTGGTAGAGCGGAAATGGCGCGAGACAGGGGTGTCATTGCTGAGTCGGATGTTTCGGAGGTGTTCCGCGAAACGGGTAGCTAGGCGGCGTCCCGTTTGCTCGATGTATAGAGGAGGGCACAGAGAGCAAGACATGCAGTAGATGACATTGGTAGAAGCGCAAGTGAAAGAGTCAGTCATATGATAGGGTCGATGATGGGTGCCTGTGAGGAGGGTGGTGTTGTAGAGGTAACGACAAGTGCGGGAACGTGGGCGGGGACAGGGGAACGAGGCGGGTTGGTAAGTTGGGTTTGGGAAGAAGCTGTGGACCAAGCGGTCTCGTAGATTGTGGGCTCGTTTGAAGGAGGGATTGGGTCAATTACGGAAGATGTGCGAAGAGGAGGGTTGGACTGGAGTCGCTGGAAGTCTCAGACAATGGTGCGTTGGAGAGGTAGCTTGGTGGGGTGGTAGGTCAGGGGAAACGGGAGACGGGAGACGGCGGGTCGGGGGCGTAGGAGAGAGCAGATGCACGGTCCACGGAACGTGCTTTAGCAATGGCGGTATGGATAGTGGTGAGTGGATATCCAGGTAGGATGAAGTGGCTAGCCAGGAGTTGAGACAGAGTCTCAAAGTATTGGGCGTCATTACAGAGCCTGCGTAGACAGAGGATTTGGGAAGAGAGGATGGAAATCTTGGTGTGATCAAGGTGGGACGAGCAGAAGTTGATGTATATATATATATAT
>NC_068988.1:10213349-10215434 GCF_001194135.2 Octopus bimaculoides
ATATATATATATATATATATATATATACACATTCATTGAGGATTAAGTTTGCTAATGTAAAAGTTCTATCTTTTAAGATTCTAATATATGATAATTATGAACCGCTGCGCAGTAACCGACAGTAAATGAAGAAGCAACTCTCAATAAATGTAGAAGCTGTTGCCTATGTGTATTGCGTATGTGTGTCTATGTGCATATGTATTTATGCGTACACGTCTATGTATGCAGAAAGACGTATTTTTGCCCATATATGAAATACGAAATTTTATTACTGTAACAAGTTATTAAATAACCATTAATACGCAAAATTATCTGATTGTGTATGTTATGACATTCTCTTGTATTTGATGTTTAATTTTATGTTGCATGTGTATAATGAATACAAATTTGATTAAATATTTTTCATTAATGATTTCTATATAATGCATTTTAGATAAATAATTCTGTATTGCGGTTTGGTATTCTCAGTAAATAAGAAAGCAAATACATTTCTTTCCCTGTTGAATTTAAAATATTTACAAGAAGACATTCACTTATTTGGGCAACCCATTACATTTAGGATGCTACAGATTACGTAAATTCTCATTGGGCAAAAACTCACACTGTGTACTATGATTCATAACATTCAGGTACATCAGTGTTAAACTAAATTAAACAACACACTGAAATTGAATAATTTGTTCATTATATTAAATCTCTATTTTTCTTAATTATTGTTTTGCATTAAAGGTCGTATGTTTATTTCTTTTAGTAAATCAGGTTTCTCACGTTGCGTGTCCTGGTGGCCAGTTATTGCAAGGGAGATAATCACTTCTTGATCAAACTCAGCAGGATTAGGAATTTGCAGAAACACCAAGACGCACTGAATATACATATTTAATGTCTTCCCTTTAATCAAAACACAAATGTTTAGCATTTCTAAATGTATGTAATCATGTATTGTACCGCATTTGAAAATTGTCAGGCAACTTAAACTCAATTAAAAATTTTACGAAGCTAATCGGTTATGGTAGACGGTAATATATTACAATTAAAAACCAGTTATTTAGTTTATTCTGTTTCCTTTCACTTAGTTACATATTGAGCAAATGAAAAAGAAGTGATAGAAAGGCTTTGCATACAGATTAATCTGAACCTCATTAGAGTTAATCTAATGACTCCATTACTTGCTCTGTTGTTCGCCTTTAAAACGGGTTCTCATAAGTATTTATATTTTCCTATTAATCAAGATACAATGATATACTCAAACTCGTATAGTCTTTAAAGAATTATAAAAATAATAAAATATGCATTATTTTTCTCTTCGCATTCTAAGAAAGGAAATAATTATTTAGTAGCAATTTTAAGCTGCTTTCTTTGGGAAAGAGAACTGAACTTAAGGAAAATCTCTCTGGAATAAACAAGATAATATGGAGGAAAATTATTCTGTAACAGTCAAGTGAAAATCTCTATAAATATGTTTTTATTTCTGTACGCTGCTCTACATTTATTTCAACTAAATACAAAATACGGAGACACATATCTATCTAGTTACCTTTGTATAGATAAGGATAATTTGCATGATTAATAAAACTGTCGGCTCAGAGAAGTAATCTAGTGTATTTTGTGGTAAATGTAGTTAAACAACGATGGAAAATGATTCTAAATGTCATACATGTGAAATTTGAGGGTTATTGTCAATATGCCCTTTTCAGTCAACAAGCAATTAAATGCATTTCAATGCGAAAAGTATATTATATTATATTGTATCATATTATATTATATCATATTACATTATACTATATTATATTATATTATATTATATAGATATATAATTGAATAAGTTGACTAAGTTGGAGTCAACGCAAATCTGGCAGTACGTATAATACTATGCTGGATAGCACCGAGTAGCGTCTGAAGGTGGACAATCTTTACACTGTATTCTGTTCTTAACAATAGATGACTATATATACGTTCTTAACCAAAATTAACTATATATATAAGCAGAGTAGCTAGTTATAAAATCTTAAGACGGTATAGAGTAGTAACATTCAATAGCGATTTCGATATGGCAGCTGCCTTTACTATATATATATATATATATAT
>NC_068988.1:10215672-10218503 GCF_001194135.2 Octopus bimaculoides
GAGAGAGAGAGAGAGAGACAGAGAGAAAGTTATATACATATATGAACATATATATATATATACTTACATGGTTAATTAAGCCTATATTGAATCAAATTACAAACGCTGCCTTTTTTGTCACACATTGCCTTTTCAAATATCTAAAAAATATTGGAAATATTGTAATTTGCTAAGTACGATTTTATTGAAATTAAAATGATATTTTTGATATGCTAATGTAGGAAATTCTGTAATCTATAAATCAAAAGAGAACGCAGATAAAACATTTTAATTCAATAACACATGCAATTTGAATAAGGATGGCCGTATATCAAAGAAAAGTGCAACTTCACCAACATTAATTTCCATACTGACAAACTTGTATTCGAAATTCAGATTACGGTCTTACTTCTAACATTTTTTTTAATGTTCATCATATTTAGTGTGTTCCTCGTGTCTATCGAAAATGATGTATTTTCGCGGAGTAGAAAACTAAGGGATTGAAATGTTTCTTGTGATGCCATCAACAACTGTGATTTCTTAAGAAATGACTGTTAGGCCTTGGAAAATGTTTCAGATATTTTGAATTATAGATTATAATTATGGCAGAATATAAGAAAGTAAATTGAATATCATTATTGAATTTACATATGACAGAACATAGACGTGGTTCCAACAGAATTATTCAGCAACTCAGATTTATACATACAACCTTGCAAGCCAAACACAATTGTGCATTCAACTATCAATATAACACTCGCAATTTGTACGCTTGGAAAGCATTAACAAATAAAATATTGAGATATTAGTCCAAATATCAAGCCTGTTACGATTTTAATAGCGTTGCCCTTTACATTTATTTACTTATATACATTCCTGAAAGTCATAGACAGAAACACTTATTACGAACAGCAGTTCATACGTGGCTGGCTGCCGACAAAATTTTCTGCTTTTAAGAAAAACGGATTTTATTCTTTATATCTATACTGTTCGGTATCTATGCGTTGAATAACATTTTTCTTTCTACTTGTTCTACCATACATTTCAGCACTTCGAAAAACAAACTTGTTTATTTCCATACGGCGTAATATATATATATATATATATATATGTATATATACAGAGAGAGAGAGAGAGAGAGAGAGAGAGAGAGAGAGAGAGAGAGAGAGAGAGAGATGTAATATACAGTGTGCGGTGAATGAATTGTCGTCTAAATTATGCAAAAATAACACTCATTTTAACAAATATATTTATCAAAATTTACATTATTTACATTATCTACATTTGACGGATATTCTTAACCACTACGCCATATGCCCGTGGGCATATGGCGTAGTGGTTAAGAGCGCGGGCTACTAACCCCAAGGTTCCGAGTTCGATTCACGGCAGCGACCTGATTAATAATAATAATAATAATATAATAATAATATTAATAGTAACATCGATAGGAATGAGAACCCAGGTTCGACATTTCCCCAAGACACCTGACGAAGGCTGGAGGGTATATCAGCTGAAACGTTGTGTTAACAACAAACAAGATGAGGACGAATATCCGTCAAATGTAGATAATGTAAATAATGTAAATAATTCCTCATCTCTTAAATATAGAACTGTTTTATCAAAATTGCATAAAAAATATCTTGAAATACTAAAGAGCATGTTTATTCAATAAAATGGCCATTGGCTTCAACCACGGCCTCCAGACGACTTCGGAATCTCCTGCAACGCTTCCCGACGGTCTCCTTATTTAAGGTGGTGAATACTGCCATAATCCTTGCATTCAGTTGATATTTGGTGTTACAAGGAGTTTTGTTAATCTCTCGCGGAACTGCGCCCCACACATAATAACAAGGGATTTGCAATCTAGAGAGTTAGGTGGCCAGAGGTTAGGAGTAATCTGTTCGCAGAAATTGTCTGACAGCCATGACTGGGTTCTCCTGCGTGTGTGGCATGGTGCAGAGTCCTGTTGCCAGACACAGGATCTTCCAGCAGTACCCTTCTTGACCTAGAGCATTACCACCTCATCCAGGCATTTCATGTAGGCCTACGTGTTCAATCTTAGGCCATGTAGGAAGATGAATAGAGACATATCGTCACCTTAACTAGTGATCACTCCAAGCACCATGATGATGACTAGATGTTTGCTTTTTATCACTGTCGTTACATGTATTGTCGACATGGCAAGCTAATGTTTGTTCTGTATATTCACCATCTGATCCTGGCAGAAATGTTTACAAGTTTGAGAAAAACCAAAGCATGTCCGATTGAAGGGGAAGGTCGAGTTTGTTCAAAAGCTTCGTAGCGCAGTCTTTCCTCCTGCCCTTGATGGCTTGGGATAAAGACTGGCACTTTCTCATCTTTATGAGAAATACCGAATATATCTTCATGCAATATCTGCCTGATACGAAACTGAAACACTCATATGTCGCTGGCGATGGACCTGATTGACTTGGAGTGAACGCTGTCAATCATGTTATCGATCTCACCAACAAATTCAGGAGCTCGTTTCTTAGTAGAACGATAAGAATGAGTTTTAGAGTTGCCGTACTTCCCTAATTATCATTAGATTCATTCAACCCATTCGGAATCCTCTGCAATGTGCCCACAATAACAGCCAAACACTCTTGAAATGTTCTAATTGGAACTTCCGGCGCAAATGGCATGCAGTACAGCATGTCGTTTCAAAATTTCTGGCAGAGCAATTCCGTCATGATGATGCTTTTCTCACAGATGGTGAGCAACTGACCCTACTATACTGTGTAGTCGAGAAAGTCAAAACCAAACAAAGCGCATGCGCAGAATTAAAAATAAGAATGGCGCAACTTACATACAGCAGCCTGTATATATATATA
>NC_068988.1:10220866-10223683 GCF_001194135.2 Octopus bimaculoides
TATATATATATATATATTATGTATGTATGCATGCATGTGTGTGCGTTTGGGTGTGTGTTTCCACTCTGCCAAAAAATTGCTAGGGAAGTTTTGAATCTAGCACCAACGTAACTATTCATATAAATGGCCATTGTTTAATGAAACCAAAATAAGTTTTGTTTTGCAGATTGCATAGAAAAGCATGTAAGTGATATTTTTCAAATACATCGTAAATGACTGCTCATGACTTTAGAATTATCCTAATATTACATTAAGGGAATAAATCTAAAACTGTAATTAATTGATTGATAATGATTAATTATAAATTTATGATTTTATGGAAATTCTCCAGTTTGATATTTTCGATTTTCCTCTGCAAATTTTAATGAAATTTCGCAGGCTGAAATTCTGAATGGTATGCAATGACATTGATTGTGTGCTATTGTAGAGCAAATAATTTTCCGACCAGTTGAGTAAAAATCAATTAGTGGATTTCGTGTCTAGATCGTTTGCTGTGACAGGACAGGTGTTTACTCTCTGCTCAGTGAATTCAGATTAAAATTTTGTAAATGTGCATTAAAGAAACGACGGCCTATGTATTTTTAAAAATCTCAGTAGGTGTAATCAAGTATCGATTTAACGATCTATGGGGAACTGCAAAAATGGTACATATAGCCTCAAAAATAATCTTGTGAACATGTAACCCATAGTAGAATCTAATTGTCGATCTCATTTACATAAACGAAATTTACAAACTACGCTTCACATACAAGATCTATGCCAGTGACTTTGGGTAATGATTCATGCATTCTCTTATCAGAAAAGGAGACTAGTTTAGCAGAAAGTTAATGAACATTTGATGTATAATACAAGTTGTGAGTGCTGCATTTTCACCACGAAATTTAGCTTCCATCCAATGGAATTCATATTTGAAAAAAAACATTAGCTAATTTAGCATGCTATTGCGTAAATGCATATAAAAATTAAGAGAAAACTAAAACGAATCCATAATGACTTCATCACAAATTTCAAATTTTGTAAACTATTTAACCGTCAAAACAACGTTAACAAGTTTTCCGACGAAATAATGGAAGCGTTATCACAGCTTCCTTCTGCTGAAGACATTTTGTCGACTTCACAGGCCAAGTTTGAATTCTGTGAACTAGGAAATCAATATCTGAATAATCCTTCATCGTCTATAGCACGGAAGAACGGGATATGCGTCAAGTTAAATATTATATTACTTGGGTAATATCAGATACTGAATACTCATCAAGCAAGCTACAGCTTTGGTCAAAAAGACTGTGATCTATAGATCATATAGTGAAATGTATGTAGTTAACTAAAATTATTGGGATTTAATACATTAGTCTGCATGTAGATCTAGACAAAATGTAAGTGGAAATATTTAGCTAGATACATTATATCATTCGCAAAATACGAACACTTGGCGGAATAACAGCTCAAAAGCGAGTATGCATTAGACCCAACGTTCTATCTCATGTGTAATACTGAAACATAATTGAATCTGTCTATAAAATTCTGTTTAAAACTTTTATTCCGGACACAACATACGGTTATAAAATCCTTCATGCTATTGTAGAAATCAGTGAATTTTTTTCTCAAAATTAACTTTCATAACAAGCCTTTTATGTAGAGAAATTTATAGAGTGCGTTTCAGAAAACAATAAGAAAGACCTTTTATTGGCGTTAACAAAATCATATTTGTGCAGTGAAGGTTATGTAGGGTATTCGGACCCACCTAAGTTAAAACACTGATAAACTACTAACAGGATGTCCGAAGATATGGAGAAAGTTAAAGGGGGAAACTTCAGACGGAAACGTTTAAAGGATATCTATATATGCACAACAGAAATGTAGTCGGTATACCAGCTAGATTAGACACATGATCATTTCTTACTATATCACGAATATATGAATGAACGTATTTATGAAGACTGGCTGTACACCAGAACAAATGTGCAATGTTTATTATTTTTTTAAATCAAATGCTTCATGTATATTTTGTAATATTGTGAGGAAAACATATTGTGTTGTCGGAAGGAAATTGTATACTCCAATTTTCAAAGAAAATGGAAAGGATTTCAAAGAATAAGTTAACCGTTATCTATAACTGAATGGCCAAAGGAATGTGAATTTCTTAAAGATATTTTCTTTGATCTCTTGTACAGCTACCGTGTTAAGCATAATATTGCCAACAAATGTTCACTGTTCAAATCTCGCATGGCACCATAAAAATATGACAACCGCTTACCGAAGATAAAACCAGGAAACAATTCAGTTCCTTAATTCTTCTATTGTACACATGTACATATAAATATGTGTGGAGCCACATGACTTAGTGATTCAGGGTGTTGTACTCATGATTGTAACATTGTTGTTTGGATTCTTGAACAGACAATTTTTCTTCTTGAGCAAAACACTTTAACGTTGCTCCTGTCCATTCCACCAGGGAAAATGAGCAATGGACTGGCGATGGACTGGCGTCCTGACCAAGGTCAATGCATAGGCTATACAGACCTCATGAGAGCATGGGCCAGGAGGACCTTTAATTCATTGCGATGGACTGAGATATGCTTACATATTTACATACATAAATACACACATACACTCACACACACAGAGCACACACACACACACTTGCCCACTCATATATATGTATACGACGTGTTACTTTCAGTTTCCGTCTACCAAATCCAATCACAAGTCCTTGATCAGTGGGACTGAACGCGGAACAATTTGATTGAAAAGCAATCTTCTTACCGCACATCTCCTGATGTACATATATATATATATATATATATATATATATATATA
>NC_068988.1:10224135-10225235 GCF_001194135.2 Octopus bimaculoides
ATATATGTATGTATGTATATATATGTATGTATAAACACACACACACACACACACACACATATATATATATATGGCAAGAAACCGATACTGCAGAGAAGGTGAAACAGCGGGAGAAACAGAGTGAGTGAGAGGTTCTCTAGCATCATTTTCAACCACATTCGATTCCATATCTACAAGTCACTGCACTAGCATAATTTCGCTCTCCTTCACAGAATTTTTCTCGCCAATTTCCTCATTATATTACTTTCTCTCTCATTTGCTCTATCCTTCTACAGCTCATTCTCACCCATTTCCCACACTAACTTTTAACTTGTTTCTGCATAAATTACTTAAATTGGAAATTTGCCAAACGTTTTAACTCGAATTTTAACAATGGTATCAAAGAGACCCATTGAAGAATAGTTGCGAAACCAATAAAATTCATTAGGATAGTTTCTGCCTTAAAGAACTCGCGCAATCTGATTCCCTGATGTCTGCAGGATTAAATTGTGTCAAATGCATACAAAAGGAATCATTATTATTATTATTATTATTATTATTATTATTATTATTATTATTATTATTATTATTATTATTATTATTATTATTATTAGTAGTAGTAGTAGTAGTAGTAGTAGTAGTAGTAGTAGTTGTGTTATTGTTTTTATTGTTAGCGTATTTGTTTTTGTCAATAATGCTAGTATTGCACTTGTTTGTACGTCGCCGTTGATGCAGTTGTTCTTTTTCCTCCTCCACCTTCTTCTGCCTCCTTTCCCTTCTCCTCCCCTCCTCTTCCTCCTTCTTCTTTTCCTCGCTACTGTTGGTTGTTGTTATATCAGTTAGTCTTAATGTCCTTCTAAATATACTGCTATCATTAATGCACTTTTTTCTTGTTTGTTTTTGTTGTTATCATTCCCAATTTCTTCAGTTTTCGGTTTTTCTATTTTCATTTCTTTGAAACTTCAAACTTATTATGATTTCCCTGATAATTCTTTTTGCGGCACGCGTCTAACAAAAACGGAAAGTGCATCAGCGACGGCAAAAGTTACATCATAATTATATGTGTGTGTGTTTTTTGTGTGCGAATGTGCGAGTATGCATGCGTATATATATATATATAT
>NC_068988.1:10225650-10230185 GCF_001194135.2 Octopus bimaculoides
CTCCAGTACGCAACTGGTACCTAATTAATCAACCCCGAAAGGTTGAAAGGCAAAGTTGGCCACTGCGGAATTTGAACTCAGAACATAAACAAAGACGAAATACCGCTAAGTATTTTGCGCGGCGTGCTAACGCTAGTACCAGCTCGTCGCTTTGCTGAAATATAATATTAAAACGAGAAAATCTAAACTTTAGATGTAATAAAGTAATCTATTCTTCATAGACAACCTTTTAATTCAGCATATGTGAAATACTGTAGATTCCTTGCGGTCGAATCGTTAGAGTCCTGGACAAATTTGATCGCAGAATTCCTGTAGCTCCTTGCAAATTCTGCATTCAAATTGCGCCGCGGATTCATTTGCAATTTTGTTACCTTCTAAGCTTATAAAATAAATTAAGTGTTGATATGACTTCAGAACGAATATTATGCAACGTTTGAAGCCAAAGAAATGAAAGAAAATTTTGTGTAGAGAGAAAAGGTTATTCAAGAGAATATGAAACGACTAACAAGAATACCAATGAGAGAAAACAAAGACAAAGACAAAAACAAACAAAAAAAACAGCCATATGTATGTTTGCAAGCATCAGGAGCAAAAGCAACACAGATAACAATGTGCTTCCTGGAGCTCATCAAGTTAAAGGTGATGGTGACGAGTACAACAAGGGCAAAGGGTTATAATTAAAGAGAGGGTTTGGAAGGGGTGGAGGAGGAAGGGGATATTGATGGTGGGTATGGTTATGATGATCCTGGTGATGATGATGATGATGATAATGATGATCAACATCGTCGACATCGTCGTCACCGTATTCATCGCTATCATCAATATGAATATTATGACCATAATCATCATCAAATAGTTTCCTACCCTCCGCCTAATCACATTCAGTATCCTCATTATCGTCGTAGTCGTCATCGTCATCAGTATCACCACCACCACCACCGCTACCATCATCATCATCCTGTGCATCTTCCTCTCCGTCTTACCCATCATCAAGTTGGTCATCATTAACATTATCACAAACAGCTTCAGCAGAAACGTCGCCCCACCCCCAGTATCAAGTAATGCAAAGTGGCAGCGCTTACACGGTTCCACGGCCTTGTAGATATAATAACACCACCTAATTTCATCCATTTACCTAACATTTGACCATCTTAAAGATATATGTACACATTAGATTGAATAATGTAAAATCTTCACATACAGTGACTAAATATATTCAGTGATATTACCTGCCGATATGCTCTTGATCATAAAGGTATTTAACCAATCCTGAAATTAGTGTATGTAAAAACCGAAATATAATTAACCACAGAGTCATTCTAAACGGCTTTGGCAACAATAGTTAACACCGACGTAATAAAGAACTAGAAAAACCATAGCAACAACGATCAATACGAGCGAAGTAATAAACTCAACAACAGACGTATAGTCAAGTATTAGAACAACAGATACGCAAAAGCCAGAATAATCATGAGTACGAAGGAAGGAAAACGATGTTCAAACCACTGCGATGGTTCTCTGTTACCAAGCTAGAGCAATAAGAAAAAATCGTTGGTACACAGAAGCAGAGACAAAGGGTTTCACATTCGTGGCACAAGTTCAAATCTTACTGACCAAAAACTACCAAGCTAACTTTCTCCTAGACAGTTCTAACCCTAAATACAGATTCTGCGACACATTTAACGAAACAATAGACCATCTTTTCTACGGATACTCTGTTCTGGCACCATACGAATGCCAAAAGCGCCATGATAGAATAGAGCAGTATTTACAGTGAAAAATATTTAAATACTACAAAATCAGCATTCCCGCTTGCTGGTATGGTCATAATCTTGAGCCAGTCGCTGAATGTAAAAGTGTTACTATTCTCTGAGATTTTCCGGTCGATAGTGGTAGAATGATCCAGGCTAATCGACCAGACATACTTATTAAAGAAAAGGAAGAAAATACTTGTGGACTAATAAATATAAGTGTTCCCACTGATAAAAATATATCTTTAACGGAATTTGTTAAATGAAATCTATATAAGGATCTAGAAAGATGTGGCATGCTCAAGCGAGAACTCTTCCTGTTATTGTAGGTGCCCTGAGTATGATAGAAAGGGATATCAGAAACATCTAGATGAGTTCCCATCAGAACCACGTTTCAGAAAAATCCAAGACATTCCGCTGGTAAGTGCTGCCCATATCCTTGGAAAAAGCTTATGCATTTAAATGTCTGTATTGTATCACATGAAGATATTTTGCTTTTGCCTCTGCCACTCCCCTTCCCCATGGTTTTAATCCTGCTGTAACATCTCTTATCCTTCACTCGCCGCAGGACACTGGGTGTGTCTCGGCATGTGACTGTAACAAACATGCAAATTACACAGTAAAAGTAAATAATAATAATAATAATAATAATAATAATAATAATAATAATATGAAGGAGAAGAAGAAGAAGAAGAAGATGGAGAAGAAGAAAGTAAAGAACATGGAGAAGAAGTAGGAGAAGGAAAATGCAGTAACCTATCATCCTACTACGACCGACATTAACAATAATATTGGCGAACTTCATTGAGAATGCAGCACCAATAACCGTAGAGGCATAAAATATTTTCTGTCTGCATGAAAACAATTGTGTGCAGAAAGGGCATTCGTCTCGTTGGAGGAGATTTCTTTACAAGAGGCTGTCTGAAACAAACAATATGACAATGTTGTATAGCGTTTTACGAAACATCTGTCACGTAACTCTAATAATAGTAACAGTATCATATACAATACGAACAATGGAAAAGAATAACGACAATAGAAGCAACACCAACAATAACTACTGTAATAATACCAACGCAAAATTTACAGTCAAAATATCAGTAACTACACCAGCGACATTTAAATCCTATACAATGGCGAGCGACAGTATTGGAAACAGCGGATGGCTAGCGGTTTGTGTTATGGTGTACTACGTCGTCACTGCCGGAGTTGTCGTCGTCATCTTCATCATCATCATCATCATCCTCATCACCAGCACCAGCACCACCACCAGCACCACCACCAGCACCACCACCAGCACCTATCATCATCATCACCATCATAATCATAATTATCATCGTCACTGTCGTCGTGTTCGTCGTCGTTATCATCATCATCATTATAGTTCCTCTACTTTTCTTCTACTATTATTATTATTATTATTATTATTATTATTATTATTATTATTATTATTATTATTATTATTATTATTATTATTCAGTAGTTGTATTTTTATAGCGTGCTTTCACTTCACTACCGAGCGCATCACTTTGTGCCTTGGGTATGTGCTGTGGTTTGCTGTTATGCTCTTATGATTACTGTATTGAAAGTGTTTTGCGTAGGATGTGTGCAGTGCCCAGTAGTGCAATTTTCTGTATGTTATATATATTTGTACGTCCTGGTGTTTTGTTATGTATTTGTCTGAATATTTATTATTATTATCATTATTATTATTATTATTATTATTATTATTATTATTATTATTATTATTATTATTATTAGTAGTAGTAGTAGTAGTAGTAGTAGTAGTAGTAGTAGTAGTAGTAGTAGTGATGCTTTCCAAAATGATATGTATTTCATAAATTTTAATGCTTGGATTTCAATTCATAACGAAATACGTAGAAAGTTAGATTTTTCTGCCGACGTCTTTTATTTTTTTTCCATTCAAAGATATTTAAAAAAACATGGTGTATTTCACTGTATGACAAGATCCGCCCACAAGTCAGAGAAAAACAATGTTGACATTCAACCAGGAAAGAAAAAAAAGCAATAAACAATTAACAAACATAAAAAGCAAACATAAAATTAAATTAGACAAACGAAAAATAATTACTTTCAAACACACAACAAGACGAAAATAATTTGTGCGACAAATGAAACGTTAACAACAGCGGTACTGGGAAAATAGTTTCTGATTTACGCACAAAAGATGAAAACTAAATGAATTTGTTAAGTATCAAGTGGTGTTACGGCAGAATCGCTACGCCCATGATGATGATGATAATAATAATAATAATAATAATAATAATAATAATAATAATAATAATAACAATAATAATAATAATATTAACAATAATAACAATAATAATAATAATAATAATAATAATAATAATAATAATAATAATAATAATAATGATAATAATAATAATAATAAACTAAATGCGAAACAAATAGAAAGAGAAAAATCCCAGCAATGGCTGAGAAGCTCAGGACTCTAAGCAGAGACTGAAGGATTTTTAATTGCTGCACAAGACCAGAGCCTCCCCACCAGAGATTACCAAAAACACATAATGGAAAGAAATATAACAAGTAACTGTAGAATATGTGGAGATCGACAAGAAACAATAAATCATATTATCTCTGGCTGCCCAGTCCTGGCTAAGACGGAATATATTCACAGACACGACAGAGCTGGGACCTATATACACTGGAAGCTATGCCAACACTATGGAATAATAACAGAAAAAAGATGGTATAAACACACGCCAGAAAAGGTCACAGACAACGAGAAAGCAACCATACTCT
>NC_068988.1:10233099-10236347 GCF_001194135.2 Octopus bimaculoides
GACTTACAAATATATATAACATACAGACAATTGCACTACTGGGTACTGCACACATTCTACGCAAAACACTTTCAATACAGTAAACATAAGAGCACCACAGCAAACCACAGCACATACCCAAGGCGCACAGAACTGCGCTCGGTAGTGAAGTGAAAGCACGTTATAAAAATAAAACTACTGAACAATAATAATAATAATAGTAATAATAATAATAATAATAATAATAATAATAATAATAATAATAATAATAATAATAATGCCATCAAATTCAGCTGAAGTCGACTACGTCTTTTATCCATTCGTGGTTGATAAATTAAGTACCAGTTGATTACTGGGGTTTATGCAAATGACTAGTCTCCTCCCTCAAAATTTCAGTCTTGTCTTTAGTAAAATGAATTATTATTATTTTAATAGTAATAAAATTGAGGCACAATTAGTAACCGTTAGTAACCGTTAGTATCCGCGCCGGAGAAAATGGTTAGCAGTATGTCTTGCGGCTTCAATTCTGAATCCAAATGGCGCCGAGGTTGATATGTCTTTCATCATTTCAGTCTTGATAAATTACGTATTAGTAGTGTATTGGTGTTGATACAATTTTCTAACCACCTCTCCGCAACAATTCGATCATTTTGCCTTTATATACAGGGTTTTAAATTTTCTCACTAGGCCATAAAATTTAGCGGAGGGTTTAGTCATTTACTTGGATCCCAGTTTGCATATAGTACTTATTTTATCAACACCAGGAAGATGAAAAGCAAAATCAACCCAAGTGGCTTTTGAACTCAGATGGATAAAACGTGCATAAGCATTTTGCCAGATGTGCTAACGATCCTGCCAGCTCGCCGCCTTGCCATCTGCTAATATTAGAAAGATTTATTTTCATTGTGAATTACTAATTTTATTGATAACTAGATGTTCTTTATCACCCTAGCACCGACCCAAGAAAATGAGCAGAAAATTTTTAACACCGTCGGATGTGACCTTAGAATACAATGTACCAGAACAAATATTCTGAAGGCTTCTTTACATATCTTATTTCTTTACTGCCCACAAGGGGCTACACACAGAGGGGACAAACAAGAACAGGCACACGGATTAAGTCGATTAAATCGACCCAATGCGTAACTGGTACTTATTTAATCGACTCCGAAAGGATGAAAGGCAAAGTCACCCTCGGCAGAATTTGAACTCAGAGCGTGAAGACAGACGAAATACCGCTAAGCATTTCGCCCGGCGTGCTAACGATTCTGCTAACTTACTTATCTGTCAACCCAATCGCTTCGTAATCTGTTACACAATGACTGTATTGTATTTACAACTTCCCCATCTAGAGCATCAATATGGAATATAATACGATAACGTTGTGGCAATCGAGAGAAAAGGTTCGTGAAGAATGTACAAATAGCACATATAAAAGTAAATAAGCGATTACGTAGATGGATAAACTTGGGAGAATTATACATGTATACTCATTGTTAGATTTTCTCAACTGCTATTCCGTCAAAGGTTCAATATTTATAAGTGGATATCCACACATGTATTTATGCTCACTGAAACACGCATACATATGCAAGATTATATACAGAAATGAATATTAGATATTTAAGGATACATCTGTTTAGGAGTATATATTTCTGATAAATTAACATTTGTAATCAAGTACCCGTGCACATCCCTCTATTTGCTTATTAATCTTAGGTGTCTCACGCAAAGAAACTCGCATATGCACACGGATGTATGTATAGGCATGTATATAGATATGTGTGTGTGTTAATGTGTGTATGTGTGTTTGTGTGTGTGTGCGTGCGTGCAGTGAACGAGAAGGCAGAAAAGACAAAAACAATGATGGGTTGTGTTCAGGATATATTGATCTTTGTATTCGTGAATTTACTTCTGTATACATACATACACACACGAACTTATATCTGTGTGTGTAAATATATATATATATATATGCAGAGAGAGAGAGAAGGAAAAAGAGAGTGAGATAGAGAGAGGCAAGCTGAAATCACTCACACACATACATACAAATATACACACATATATACATATACACGAACACACATAGACACATAAACATATAAAGGTGGATGGATTGATATCTGAGGATGATTATATATTATATATATATATATATGTGTGTGTGTGTGTGTGTTTGTGTGTGTGTACGTGTGTGTGTTTGGTTTTGTTTGTGCCCTTGTGTGTGTGTATGTGCACGTGTAAGCTTTGGTAGATATCTGTAGAAAAGCATGTATGTAATGTAATGATAAAATCGATATCGTTATGAAAATATTTATTTCCGAGTTTAAAAACGAATGTAAGCTTAAATACACACACACACTCTGTCTATTTCTCTTTCTCTTTCTCCCACTCTCTTCCCCCCCCCCCCACACATTCATACACAGGCGCACACTTAATTGCATATATCCGCATGTGTGAGTGTGTGTATATACTTATGTATATATGCGTACGCACTTGAATACAGGGGCATATACACGGAAGTTAATATTGTGCGTGTATGCGCATGATTAATGTGATGAATAGTAAAATTGAGTTCGAATAATTCCCAAATGTTTATACATCCATAATTATTCAACAGCAATACTCCCCTCTCTCTCTTTCTCTCTTTCTTTCTCTCTATCTCTCTCACTCACTCTCTCTCTCTCTCTCTCTCTCTCTCTCTCTCTGTACCTGTTTATATATATATATAAATATATATATATATATATATATCTGTATGTATACACACACTGATACACACGTGCGCGTGAATGCATGTGTATACGTGTACTACGTGTCTTTATGCATAGTGTTTTCAATCACTGCGTTTCTTTTCTGCTCTTAAGCTGTATGTACATTCAGGCACGCGCAAATAATTTTAATTTCTTAGCCACAAGCAATATTTTATAGAAAGTGCAATGGGTTGTGTGGAGGATATTGTCACTTAAACTCCCCTGGTTTTACTTCGAAAATATTATATTTATAGGCACTTGAGTGATTAAATTTTAAGGAGTTGTTGCTGTCAGCGGTAAACAAAGAATGCAGCTACGTTTAGATATTTTTATATATTAAAGTAAAAGATGTATGTGTACTGATACACATATATCGATATACGATCCACATATTCTGATCTGTTATTATGATATGTTATTACCGTGTTTTTTCATTTTTCATTTTACCGTGTTTTGTCATTTTTCATTTTACCGTGTTTTGTCATTTTTCATTTTACCGTGTTTTTTCATTTTTCG
>NC_068988.1:10236357-10237721 GCF_001194135.2 Octopus bimaculoides
TTGTCATTTTTCATTTTACCGTGTTTTGTCATTTTTCATTTTACCGTGTTTTTTCATTTTTCATTTTACCGTGTTTTGTCATTTTTCATTTTACCGTGTTTTGTCATTTTTCATTTTACCGTGTTTTTTCATTTTTCGTTTAACATATGATAATATCAATATTTGTATAGCTGATATATTTGATATAGTTCATTTCTATTTAACCAAAGCTATTACCAAGGACTTTCTCGTAATCGTTCTAAGTGCCACGTTTTTTCTTTTACCTTCTATCGACATTGTATATGTATAGGTGTCTTATTAAATGTGTGATTCTGTCTATATGAGACAATGATATCATTTGAGCGTCATCAGGCTGCTCTTCCTGACCGGAGAGAGCGGCCGTGTTGATATTGTTTTCATTTTAGCTCATCACATAACAGCGTGCAATCGTAAAATGTGGACGACCTTGTTTGTAACTTAAATTTACGCTTGGTAACAATTTCGCGCAGTAAATAACTTTAGATAACAAGGAATTCATCAGTTTTTGCGATGAAATATTTTATGAGATATATTGATTATCGGTGATTATCTAATGAATGTTTTAAAGTGAATAATTTGCTCCTGAATGCGAGGAATGTGAACACCGTAAATAAAGTGTATTTGCTTGTTTCAATCGAAATAAATGCCATAGTTGTTAAAGGCAACGGATAGCCCTGCATAGATAATTTCTTAACTGATTTCCTTCCATCTAAAATATGTCACGGTTTTGGTAGCTGATAAACACTCGAGCAATCCCATACGCCCAACTTTAAATCATGTCAAGGTTCATGACTTAGTGGGTAGGGCATTTGACTCACAGCTGAAGGGCGTGACTTCAATTCCGAACGATGCGTTGTCTCCTTGATCAAAACAATTTATTTCATGCTGCTCCAATCCACACACCAAATAAAAAAGTGTTACCTGTAATTCAAAGGGGCCAGCTTCGTCATGTTCTCTGTCAAGTTGAATGTCTTTGAGATCTATGTCAAATGCACGCATGTCTGTGGAATGCTCAGCCACTTGCATATCAATTTTAAGAGGTGTCTCTTCCATTGTTCGGATCAACTGGACCCATCCTCTCCTTAACAGGTGTGCGATATTCATGGTACTTTGATATCATATTGCACCATTTTCGTAACCTAAATGGCTAATATAGTTGCTCATTGTCCCATTTGACAGACTAGCCACATATTGGGTCTATAATCGGGATAGTACTTTGCATAGAAAAAATTACTTCTCGTCTGATGATTATGGTCATTCATAATCTACCATTAAAAAAGCATCATTCGATTGTATCTCTCGAAGATTCTAAATTCTTATGTTATATATATGTATATATATATATA
>NC_068988.1:10238058-10243090 GCF_001194135.2 Octopus bimaculoides
ATATATATATATATATATATATATACACACACTCACACACACACACACACAAACACACACACATACACACACTCATACACACATATATATATGTATGCAGTATGAATATTATCACATGCCCTATATTGTAAAATGATGGGTAAACTTAGTTTACTCTAAATAATTAGTTCACACACTTATCTATAGAGGAATCATAATTGTATTGGTTCTTGCACATCTATAGTGATTCCTTTCTTCATTTCCTGGATTTAATTTCATTAATGCACCATCCTTGCTGATAAACTCTGTTGAGACATTTCATCTATTTGTTTAAATATCTTCCACGATTGAGCATCTTTGATTACAAGAGACTTCTATGCCGCGATCTTTCATCCCATTATTTCTAAATTGCATTATCTCATTTTGCAGATAACGATGTGCATAATAAATGTTAATTACCAATACTTCGTCAATGGTTCATTAAACAACACCTGAAGCAATACTACTTAAAATGCGTAGGACGTAATCAAGTGTTCCGCACCAAATGATATATATATATATATATATATATATATATATATCCATATCGTAACGTTTCATATATCATCTTTCCTTTTTAAAGGCGTTATTCTAATGAATCAAATTAAAGGTGAGAATTATATAGAGCAAGACAGTAACTCTCGAGGCGTCATACTGAGATCTAACTTCGATCCTCAAACCATGTGAGTTTATTTTACTTACCTATTCTATGCAGTTGCTAAAGCATGATGGTTTCTTGATCCCGTTTGCATTCTATAATCCTACAAATACTTTCGCTTTGATAGTTTCAGTGACAAAATGTGTCTCAGTCGTGTATTCATTAATCATATTGAAGCAACTAAATTTTATTTCGAAAAATCCAGGTTGACGTATGTCAGGTTAACTTGGACTCGAAACATTTATCCAAGTTTGTGGCAGACTTTATCGATTCATCAGATGGATTCAATAGGTATTTCGTTTCATCTTTTCGAAATTTGTACAAATTAGGGGATCCTGAAAAGGATATCCTTGTAATATTAATAGAAAAAGCTGAGAAAAATATGTCACATCATATTCGGAGGTTGAAGGAGATGTGTATAATCGATTTAAGGATTTAGTTCGTGCATATATATGCGTGTATATATATATATATATATATATATATATATATATATATATATATATATTGATATATATATCCTTCCTGAGAGTCGTTTTAACGTTATGACGTTACATGTGTCCTCTGAAGGCTAATATTCGTAAACATTAATAGGACAGATTGTATTTAAAGTAATGGAACTTAATTCTCGGCGGCAAACGGTGCAACGTCACCGTTCCTGCATAGGTTCCATGTAGGTTATTCCTAATTTGCTGAGCTTATGATTAATCATCATGTTTCAGGATATTCGTTAACATTTAATTTTTTGAATATGAGAAATTTGAAATGGTCATGAAGTATTATATTACGGCCTAAGTAGCTCGATGTAGCAAATCTGCGTTGTTCATCAATATATAATGGAACCTATATTTCAACTAAATTATTGATATCATGTATTCAATATTTTTTAGTTGCCAATTAACTGAAGCATAAACATAATAAATAAAATAGATCGAAAGATATAACAGTTATTTCTCAAATATAAATACATAAATTTAATTATCAATGCAGCTTCTTTCTAATTGATTTTCGTTTATAAAGAAAAATAAAATGATCGCAATTAATGTTTTCTCGAATTACGTTTTTTTTATAGCATTTCGTGTAAACGTTTTAGTAAATCTTGTATTAAGAAAAAAATAAAGAGTAACGAAATGCGGTTGTCTCTAGCGATTCAGTGAATAGATTCACCCTCAATAGCATCAATATTCGAAGTGAATGTGATATGCATTATTTTGTCTTATGTCTACACTTGCACCTCTTTATGTGCTTTTGGTTAGAAGTTCGTTAAAGGGTACGTTGCTAAAAGAATTTTATTTGTCAAAGCACTTGGATTTATTTGATTATTAAGAGGCCAAGTAAATACATCGACCTTCATAATTACGTTTGCTGATACTACAGAAGATTTTGAACTATTAGTAAACGGCTAATATTGTTTACGTCTTTTCAGTAAAAGCTGAGTTAGAATAAATGGCGAGAAAAGGAACGCTGTACTCTTTATATCTTTCTAATGTAGAGGAGAATTAATTGGAAAGAAATGAATGCAAAAAAGAGTTGACAACAAACTACATTCTGAATCTGGTTGTATGATCTATACTATAAAATTGATGGATGCAACAAACGAAACCTGCGTATAGTAGCGCAGTGAAGAATAGTGATTCCTCAAAGAATGATATTTATTCAATTCAATTCAAATCGCGCCTCAATTTTTCTTCTGCGTCATCACTTTTAATACCTCATGTGCGCATGGTTGGGTGACATGTTGTGAGCGTGTGTGTATGAGTTTTGTACAAGTAACGTAGGATGCAGCACACATAATTGATGTGACAGCAATGATTTCCGACCCGTGGGTCAGTTCACGTATTGATGCAGCCACAGGTTTGTGAAGGGTTTGATGTTCTATTGTAGCACGATATTTTCCCTAGTAATACAGCACCAAATAAAGACAACTGAATGGGGCGGGGAGAAATCGAACAGAGAATGAACAAAAGAAGGAACATATAAAATAACATGCTAGAAATATCATACCGATCTACAAAAAAATATTTTTTCAATATAATGAAATCAATAAGAAATCATAACTATAAATGAAAGTAGATTTGTGAATGACAATTACATCAGAAAAAATCGAATCGCACTCTTTGTGGACAGTTTATTAAACCGCCAATGTCCTTTAATACTTATCACTTTTACAGCTTATTAATTTTATAATCGCTTATTGTGAAGAAAAACTTATATTAACTATTAAAGAAAAAGAGAGGGTGCACCGAAATTTTCTATTTGAACTCTATAATTGGTGTCGTATATTATGTTTTCTAAAATGATATTTCATTTTACATTTCTCCCTCGTTTAGTAATTATTTACGGTTTACTAATTTCCTTCTTTCAAACAGAACAATGAAGCTTTAGAATAACAATAAGAAATGCTAACCTTTTTTTATGTTTTCTCTTGGAAAACAAAATGCAAATATAAATGAGTAGTTTTGGTGATAATTAAATTCTTTTATTTCATATTTAAAAGAAAACATTTTGGCTTTATTCATCTGATTTAAAGAAAAGATATATGAGTTCAGTTATGTACTAAAATAATACTAACAATTAATACTTTTTCCAATAAAATGAAAGGTTTTCTTTTTTTGTTTAGTTTTGCAGTCACATATATTGATTCGAGAAAAGTTGACTTCCACGTATCTTGAAAATTTTCTTCAACTGCAATAACTGGTCCATTTTTATTTTACTTTACTTAAAACACAACCCTAATATACCTATGTTTGGGCAGTAAAAATTAAATCATTGAATTATGTTAAGATTTTGCTTAGATACCTTTTAACAGCATTGTCCCTTATTTATAAGAAAGGCAATTAAATTTCAAGTGGAGTATACTATATGAATGCAAGTATCCATAATTTATAACGGATCATTTGTACTTCCTATTTCGCACAGAAAATAGGTGTATACCATTAAATATATTGATAAAATATTAGAATATCTTGGAAGGACACAACCTATAAACTTCGCAATTCCTTCTAAAGAGTACCTCTTCTAGAATCGCTATTTGTGGAAGATAGTAAATCTTCACAACACAATCGACTCTGTAGAAGCTTTGTTCAAATATCTATTACTTCAGACTTTAGGTATTATTCCTAAGCCCATGTTCTCAGACTGAGTTTCTTGCTGCCGCTAGCTCATATAAAATTGCTTGCCTTTCGATACTCAATATCGAAAAAAATTAACATAGCTGAATCCTTTGGGCTTAAATAATGAACGAGAATGTTTAACAATCAATCGTTATTTGCTGGTTATAGATTGCTTTTTGTTTATGTTTATCCTGGTTTTTCATTCCTCGTTATTATTTTAATTTGTTTCCGATCAATTTTATCTATGGAGTTCTGACAGTTTCCCTTCACTGAAATTGAAGTCATCAATAACAGTATAATTTCTGTGGTTGCACAGAATGATATATTCATGTAATGTGTGATATATTTTGAAACTCAGGTATTGGTATATGGGTTTCATTTCATAAAATATATTCATGTTATGATATTGGCATTGCTTTTCGTTACCAGTATATCAAGATGTTATGATATCACGACAAACGATATCAATTTCTTAACTAGCTCTTCTATTTCGCATACTTACGACGCAACTCAAGTTACAAAAAAATGAAAGAGCAAAGAAAACAGTGTTACTGAGATAATGAATACGAAATATTCATTAAAAATATTCATTACAAATAATGAACGCGTGTGTCGTATGAAAAACACACCGATATGATCGCTCCAGATAGACTTGGGAATTTCATGTATATATATAAAAAAAATCAAGAACAAACGAGTGCACTGGAAATGATATCACCTGTATAAATACATAAATGTATAGATAAAGACACGCAAGCACACACACACGCACGCACACATGCACACGTGCACGTATATATACACAAATTAATATATATATATATATATATATAAGCACAGCAGTGGCTGTGAGATAAGTATCTTCCTCACCAACTGTATAGTTTCCACTTGGTGGCACCTTCAGCAGGTGACTTCTACTATAGCCTCGTAGGACTAAATCCATATGAGTGGATTTAGCAGATAGAAACTTTAAGAAGCCCGTCGAGTGTGTATATATATATATATATATGTGTGAGTGTATGTATGTATTTGTGTGTATATATTTATCCCCCAACATAGTTTGACAACCGATGTTGGTGTGTTTAAGTGTCCGTAACCTAACAGTTCGGCAAAACTGACGGATAAAATAAGCACTAGGCTTACAAAGAATAATCCCTGGGGTCGATTCTCTTGACAAAAGGCGGCGCTTCCGCATTGCCGCTGTCAATTGACTGAAACATGTTAAAGAGTAAAAGAATATATA
>NC_068988.1:10243269-10245547 GCF_001194135.2 Octopus bimaculoides
ATATATATATTCTTAACCTTCTCTTAACCAGCCCAGTATATATTTTAATTTCTACTACCCAGCCACGAGTATATGTGAATAACTAATAACACAACATGTAACTGAACCACTCTAAGATAAAATGCATTACAAAACCTATACTTGAAAGTAAACTTCTTAAGTATCTATCTTTTACAATACACAAAGAAGCCTATCAAAACAATGACATAAACCTTGACGGAATCACATCAAATTCGGACTTCGGTCAGCAACTGGTGTGAAACCGAAATCAACAACACCCGTTTACAAACAGATCAGATTTCAGGTTGAAATAACTTCCGATCAGTTCCCACTGAACGCTAATCAATAAACAACTAACTGATTTCAATTCGATTCTAGCCAAGCTGGTTGAGAGAGCCTGACCGAAGCTGTACAGAAAATTATGCCCAGTTGCATATGCAAGTGTCCATATTCTATGCAATGGAAACACGTGCAGGTCATCGTAACAATAAAAAAAATATGCAATATAGCGTTTTAAAATAAAAAAGGAAATAAACATTGAGGACGTAACAGTGTACATGTTCTCTATCGTTATAATTATTGCTTAAAGATATATCATATGTAGTTAAGGTAAATAATCTTATAAAATAAAAAAAAACATTAAAAATAAGAATTATGGAAGTATTATTTGCTGAATTGTTAAATAACAAAACAGGAAAATGGGAAATATTTTTGTATACTTTATACATTTGAATACACACATACACAAGCAAACATATAAAGGAACGTGAAAAACAATTTCTTATATTCAAGGATTATTTTATATCATATTCCAGTACAGAATATTGAAAAAAACTTATCTAACCAGACGGCACAAACGAATCGTTTTCGTTGACTATTTTCACTTACGCGCAAGGTGAGTAATCCTAATATTTTATAGCAATGAAAATAACTCTGTTTCCGTATGGTTTGAAACACACACTTTTGCATGTAACTCGTATGTTATATGTTTAATATATTTTATCATTATTGCTATAAATATTTAGATATCATTGTTGTCGTAAGTATCGTATCTGATGCTTTACATCAAAAAATATCCTCGCCAATATTTTATAAAACCCAAGAAAATTTTCCATCTTCAGCAACATAAGCATCACTTTCTTTATTTCAGTTTTATTCTTTTAACTTTATTTGATTTTTGTTCGTCTTGTTATTGCATCTGCCTTCCAACGTGTTTCTTTATTTCGTTTTATTATTTTCGCTATCTCTCCTATTCCAATTGATGTTTGTTGACAACATTTTCACATTGTGAAAATGTGTATATCTTGTCATATTATGAAAATGAAAATAAGTTTGTCTACTCTCTACGTATTTCACTAAATCACGACGAAACAATTATATCACGGTCTCTTACAAATATATATTTAACTATTTTCTCTATATTATATATCGCTTTATCTCCCAAACACGCTCTCTTTCATTGTCCTTTTTTCTGTTAGAAGGTAACTGAGTCCGTCAATAAACAGCACTTTTTTGTTTTTCATTCTATCCAACGCAATGTATTTTCCCAATCTATCTGTCTGTGTGTCAGTATTTCCACCTCCCTTCTGTACCTCAGCCTGTATATCTCTCAGTGATTCTGTCTTCTATCTTGTCATTTCTACTTAGAGTTGCTTTTTTGTCTGTCAGCCTCTTGATAGATCTGTGTATTGTTGCAAAACTTTTTATTTTACGTTTCTCTTTGAATACTCTGCTGTTTATCTACAAGTCTGAACTGATTGTCATTTCTTGATGTCTTCATTCCTCTCTGTAACTCTATCGTAGTGTCTATATTTCACTTTCAAATATACCTTGACGACTATATATTTATGTGTCAATATTGCCTGAATGTCAGTTTTTTTTGTCTATCCATATGATACTATATACTGCATTGCTTCCATTATGTTTTCTATCTCGTTTTTAATTTACATTTTATTTGTCTTTGAGCCCATACACATATATATCGGTTTGTACTTAAATCTGTCTGATATTCCGGGTCTATGATTTGTCTGCGCTTTGCTTTTCCCATTCAGCGTGAGAATTTTTTTGTGAGTTCCTATAAAAGTGCCTCGATGGCTATACTCTAAGAACTTTCTTATTCAACCACATGGTTTTGTGTTCGGTACCACTGTGTGGCATACTGGCCGATCGAGTAATACTATAGCGTCAAGCCGACCCCATAATTATAAATAGATTTGGTCGATGGAAACTGCATGGAGCCCGTCCTGTGTAAGTATGCATATATATATATATATATATA
>NC_068988.1:10245826-10251808 GCF_001194135.2 Octopus bimaculoides
TATATATATTTATATATATGGAGGAGTTGCGTCTGTGTTTGTCCCCCAACCATCGCTTGACTACCGACGCTGGTGTGTTTATGTCCCCGTTACTTACCGCCTCGGCGAAAAAGACGTAGAATAAGTACTAGGCTTACAAAGAAGAAGTCCTGGAATCAATTTCCTCGACTAATATCCTTTCACACGGTGCTCCAGCATTGCAGCAGTCAGATGACTGAAACAAGTGTCCTGACTACAGCATTATGTATCATTGGTAGAGAATACCATGATGACATTTTGGGACAAGTGCTTATGCTGTGGGTAATATCTTAAGTGTAAACTCCACAAAGTCTGCAACGCTTGTCACATTTTACTGGTTTTCCTGCATGTCTATCCCTTTTGTGAGTCAGGTCCTTGGTGGATATTTTCTGTTCCTGGATTGCAAATGCATACTCTTCACAGTGGGAGGTAGTAATCCGACTGCTGGTCCATTATAAACTGCTTTGATGATCGATGTTATTATCTTCACGGAATTTTCTACTTACATATTCATGCATACTGGAAGCGAGAAGGCAGATGCTCGAACCTACTGGAAATTTCGGAAGACCTATTCAAATAAGGAGAGCGGTTCACAATGAAAACCAACTTCACGTTTGCTTCCGAGAATTTAATTTATGTTATAACTTGCTCAGGTTGTGGTCATAACTGTATAGGACAGAAAAAATGTCAATGTCATGATTAGCATAAGCGAAACCGGTCGACAAACATAATACAAAATATATAAAAAATATATTAAATCTATGTAAAGTGTGCGGCTTTTCCTTCTTTTATTATGTGTATGTGTTGCTTTTCAAGATTCAAGAAACGTCACCCCATTTTACCTAAACAGCCACTCCGAAGTTTATCTGGAATATGTGTTTCTCTCTGTTATCTCACTTCCTTGTTTTACATAAATATTTTCAGTGTTAATTGTGGCTTGAAATTTTGCACCAGGTGTAGCTCATTTGAAGGAGAGAGACAGTCAATTATATCGAAACCATATTTGTTTTATTGACTCTGAAATTCCATCAAGTCGATCTCGGTGGAATTGAACGCAGAAGGTAATGGCGGACGAAATAGGATTAAGTATCATTTTGTTGGGCGTGATAATGATTGTACCAGCTCATCGGAGTTAATGCTTCTACTGAGCAATTTCAAACCGATCAGGTTACGTATATCTCTTTTTGTATCGCAGAAAATTTGTATGCTCCTCAGCTTCTCGTGGCAGGGAATAAAACAAACAGAATTGTTGATGATATTATCGGATACCGTTTAGAAAAGAATGAAAATTGTTTCATACAATATTGTTCTTGCACTGAAACCGTTTAAATAAATCAATTAGACTACACAAAATATTGTGTGGTAAATTTTTATCAAATAATTCTATAAATATGTTAAGTGGTTAAAGTATGAGACACCATCGTACTATAAACATATAATAAAGATATTTCAGGGTTTTATTTGAACAGTTAAAATTATGAGGTAATAAAAACAGAACGATAATATCTTTCTGCAAACAAACGTCCACAAATAGATACTTATGTAGGTATAGAAATATTGTATACTACGAGGGTGGACTGAAAAGGTCATGAGCTGACTATGAAGGTGTGATACCAGAGCTGTAAAATCTTATGTGCATTCATTTCACACCATACTGTCATTAACTGCATTGTTTCTGTCAAGGTAAACTAAACTCTGACTGTTGAAAGACGGTTTCAAATGGAACTAATAAGGACCTCTCTTGAAAATGGACAGTATGTGGAATCGTGCTGTTATCAAGTACCCACAGGAAAAGTGTTTAGTCCCTAAAGCTATTCGTGCTGGCAAGAATTCTATATAAGAGGACGGTGCTCCAGGTGTATCAACAATGCAAAAGTGGGCAGCGGAATTTATGATGGGAAGAGAGGATCTCGAAGATAACCGAATTCTTGGACGTCATGAAGTGGCACCACTGAAGAAAACATTTCCGTGTTCCACATATAGGGATGACAAGCGATTTATTATAAATGAAATAGCCAATGCTATTAGCTTATCCTGTGAGAGAGTTGAAAATATTCAGCATAATTCGACACATGGCGAAAGTTTCTGCTCGGCGGATATCTCGTCTTGTGGCCTTGTGAACCAGGCTGTGAACCAGACTGTTCTAATGGTGCTTTCACATCCAGTCAGTCCTCTTTCTCTCTTTTACTTGCTACATACAGTCTGTTTGTGTCATTTTTGAGGTGGAGTATCCCTTATCTATTCAGCAAGATCCTTGTCATTTTACCTCAGCTGTTTATTTCTACTGTCCATTATTATTATTATTATTATTATTATTATTATTATTATTATTATTATTATTATTATTATTATTGTTCAGTAGTTTTATTTTTATAACGTGCTTTCACTTCACTACCGAGCGCAGCTCTGTGCGCCTTGGGTATGTGCTGTGGTTTGCTGTGGTGCTCTTATGTTTACTGTATTGAAAGTGTTTTGCGTAGAATGTGTGCAGTACCCAGTAGTGCAATTTTCTGTATGTTATATATATTTGTAAGTCCTGGTATTTTTGTTATGTATTTGTCTGAATATTTTTTATTATACCTAAGGCACCTACTATGATAGGAATTGTTTCTGTTTTTAGATTCCACATTCGAGTTATCTCTATTTCCAGGTCTTTGTATTTTGAAAGTTTTTCCATTTCTTTTAGAGAAACGTTGTCATCTGCTGGTATTGATACATCAATTAGAAAGCATTTTTTTCTTCATGGTATTATTATTATTATTATTATTATTATTATTATTATTATTATTATTATTATTATTATTATTATTATTATGGGAGGGCCATTAATAAGTTTTGATCGTCCACATCATAGACGTGTTCATAATCGTCGTCGAGGTTATAATCTTCATCAAATTCACGGCATTGCATTGAGCATGTATCATTTAAGACCGAGATAATAAACGTCAAACCACTAGCGATAATGTTTATTTTGTAATGCATGGTTCTTATCATGAAAAGTGCTTATTTATTGTTTGTTTTTTTAATGCTGTTTTTATCGTTGCTAGCACTGAGAGGCCTACCTTTGATCAGAAACGCATGAAGCAGTGGCAGAAGAAAGGGTAAATGCACTCACAAATGCTCCGGCATCATATCGTTTCCAATATCTCTAGATGCTCTAATATGCAAACATATATACAAACACTCATGCATACATGAGACTGTGTTTGTAAATGTGCGTGCATAGACATGCACAAACATATATATATATATATATATTCACATACGCAGATACATACCCATATGGATATTTATATATATACACTCACATACATATAAATACACACAGGCACGCACACGTATATGTGTGTGTATTCAAACGCGTAGGTGTAAAGCAATTGTTTGAAAGAATATATTTTCCATACACGGAAAATCTAAGAATCTCTTTTCACACCGTTTTAGGTTTAGTTAAACGCTCATAGGTAAAACCTGCCATATATCCTTCCCCAAAAGATATCATATTATTATTTATAGTATAAAACAGCTGAAACTCTATATGCCCAGTATAAATACTTCTATCTGTAGCTTATCTAGGTGTCAATATAGATTTCTGCTATGTTTCTATCATTTATAATTGATAACTCTCAGTGATTGATATGTGCCAATGCGTCATGCTATATCGGTTTTTATCTAATTTTATGTGGCATATTTATGGTGGTGATGCGATAATAGGTTTTATCTCACGTAGTTTATATGACATGAATCGTAAATATAAAGCCAGTTATAAATCTTTAGGTGATACAGACGTCTTCAAAATTTAGGTAGCAAATTTTATTTATAATCACTACCAGGGAAAACACGGCACAATGATGTATGTAGTTCTACGTAAATATAAACCTGACAAAGAAAAGCGGGTATAAAGTTTATGACTACTATTTTACTTGATCTTAAGGTTTGATCATAAGCGACCTGAACTCAGTGCCGTCTGCAAAATTTAGCTGGCAAATTTTATTTAAACCAGTAACCTAAGATGGTAAATAAAACACGGCACAATGGCGAATGTAGTTGTACGTAAATGTAAACCTAGCAAAGAAAAATGGGTATATAGTTTATGACTAGTACGTCACGTGTTCATAGGGCTGTGCAATGAATGGGAAGTGACCTGAGCTTAAATAAGAAATACACTTAGACCCATTTGCTTCGCTTTCATCCACTGTACTTATTTACATTAAATGTTGTTTCAACTAGCTTTAGGAAAAAAGTACTTGTGTCGTTACTTCATTCATGTATTTATTTATACTCAGAGAAATTTAACGTGTTGACTCATTCAAATAACAATTCCAATAATATTATGAATAGATGTGAGAAAATATAAATCATACAGTTTACAAGCACATTAAAAAACTTACGCTCCGGCTATATCAATACACCTCGATATTTGCTTTTATTGACCTGCTAACTTCCGATTCAGACACCAGCCATTCGTTTTTCCGATATGGCACTAGAGATCATATTTTACTTAAAACTATTCTCCGCGATGCACATCAATACTTGATATAATGCAGATATTTTCTGACCGTAAACCGCAATTTCATAGATATTTCAAAGTGGGATAGATATGGACGATATACCATATCTGTTCTGAAACTTATATGATATACAGTCTTATTTCTATCTTACTACATTCTCCTGCTTTATTGGTATTGATTTTCTTAAGAGGTAAGATATTAATTACCTCTAGTTTAAAAACGTTGTGTTATTATCTTCAACTAAAAGTGCATTATACAATTCTGAATATTGCTTTTTAGGTGGATACGTGATATAAAACAAGGGGATGTTTATAAAACTAGTTCTCTGTTTTCATTACAGTTTAGTTTCTTTCATGTTATATTTTGTTATTTTGTTAATACATGTATATATATGTGTGTGTGTGTGTGCGTGTCTGTGGGTGTCTGCGTATTTGTGTATATATATATATATATATATATATATATATATATATATAGTTACGGAGATGTACTTACATAGTAAATGTCCTCATCTGAGTTCGTGTGCTGAAACGAAAACAGTTGGAGCGTGGAAGGTATTTATAAATCATTTAAAATCACACAAAAGCCGTTAGATACACTTCAACATTTAAATTTAATTTGACGAAATATGTTTGTCTCTTTCAGACCGCGACCTGATCACTTACAAAATTCCGGGCAGCACGGAATATATATGAATGTATATTTGGTATTTATACACACACACACATGCATGTACATTTTCTTTACGCACCGTCTGATAATTTTGTCTCTATATTTGGCCTATTTTATTATATTCAATTTGCGTTCGTTAGGTAAATTAGGCAACAAAACTCAGCGATAAATCCAGCATTTACATTCCACATTAAAGATTCTGAGATCAACTCCATCCACCACGATCGTCTTCATCAACACCTTCACTACTCTCAACATCTAAAAACAACAACAACAAGCATTCCACAACATCACCGCAATGAATACCAATCTTACGAGAATATCTACCGACATCATTTTCATCATTATCATTACCTTGATCATCATCAAAAACAACAACTACAACAACAACGACGACGACGACGACAATAACAGGAATATCGTTGGTACTATGGTACTATGATCACCATCGACATTCCACACATCGCTTCCGAAGCCATGCATATTTGCCTAATATTATTTACATCATTATTAACGACAACACTCGTATAATTTGGAAACAACGGCATTTTTCATAATAGATTCCTTGATAATATTCATTGCTGTACGTATGTATCTCCTCTGCAAAGCACTTGAATAGCATGTATATTTTTAACAGCGTTTATAGTATAAATCACTCAAACAGAAAGAAGAAGAAAAAACAAACAAACTTATGAACCTCTTCAGTTACAATATACGTTCTTTAAGAATTATTTCAAAAGAATATATATATATATATATATATATATACATACACAGACCCATA
>NC_068988.1:10255741-10256994 GCF_001194135.2 Octopus bimaculoides
ATACGCACATGCATATGCATATATATATATATGTATATGGGAGAATATACAAATAATAACAACAGACGAGGACAGGTGGTGTAAATAACAAAAGGATATATTAGTATGACGCTCGGGAATACGGAAAGTCTTTGACGTTTTGAGCTACGCTCTTCAACAGATAGAATACGGAGACAAGGAGAAAAACACGGAGAAAAAAAATTGAATAGTGTTCAGTCAACGGTCAATCATAATATATATATATATATATATATACTGGGACATATATATATGTAGAATATAAAGCAAGACATGACAGAGTCGGCCATTATAAAATATGCCGGCATTATAAAATCAAAACCGCTGACGAATGGTATAAACACCATCCTGAAGCTGTGATTGAGGGAGAAAATGTGTAGATTCTCTGGGACTTCTCCGTACATACCGACAAAACTATAAAAGCTAATAAACCGGATATTATTATAAAAGATCAGACAAAAATGATGTGTTTATTAATTGACATGAATATTACTTGCGATCACAATATAGCAGCAAAAGAATTTGACAAGATCAGTAAATATAAAGACTTGCTAATAGAAATTGAAAAAAAATGTGGCACCTCAAGGCGACTACTGTACCAGTGATTGTAGGATCTCTAGGAATGATAAACAAAATGGTACTGAACCCTATTTGAAAATGACATCAGGCTTACCATCCCTACAGGAAGTGCAAAAGTTCGTGTTAACTGGAATAACTCATGCACTGAGAAGAGCATTATTGCTGTGAAAACAACATCCATTCATGAAATTATTTATTTATTAATTAAAAAAAAAATATAATATTAACAACAATAATAATAACAGCAGTAATAACTGTAATAATAATAATAACAACAACAACAAAAACAACAACAACAACAACAATGATAACAATAATAATAATATTAATAATAATAGACTGAAGGAGATTGGAATAGATGCCCGGTAGAACTCCCACAGAAAGTTTTTCTTCTAGGACCACCAAGGATTATTAGGAGGGTTCCAACACTTGAAAATCAGCTGTAAACTTGCGGATACACAAGATCACAAGTACCCACATAAATCCCAAGAGGAATGAGACAAAAACTGAATGAAACCAAAATAATAATAATAATAATAAAAGAATATAAATAAATTGTCAAATGCCTTGGCGCGCGTGCTAATATATATGTGTGTGGTTTGTGTATGGTGTGCTTATACATACATACATACATAAATACATACACACACATATAT
>NC_068988.1:10257004-10259677 GCF_001194135.2 Octopus bimaculoides
ATATATTTATATATACATACATATATATACATACATACATACACCCACACACGTACGTGTGTGTTTACTTCATTATTACAGAACCTCGTATATTACTTTAAATTGATGCAATTAATTTCTAATTAATCATGGGGTTCTTTGTGGATAAACAAATTAAAATTTTAGTTTGGACATATCCGGGATTTATTGCCTAAGTAAATGCGAGCCAGAATGTTAAATGTTTAACATGATAATGAGTTTGATTTATGTGAAACCCACTAATAATAGGAATTCATCTTATCCTACTTAAGTATTTAAATGAAACATTCATGTCCTGTTCATCATCAAATTTTAAATTGGGATTGTTTAATAATTCTTCGTACTTAAGCGAAAATCCAGCTTTCATTGCACGAGTTCGAAATATTATTCAGGATTCATTTACAGAAGCATTACATGGAACTTCTAGTCTTTGATTTCTCATCTCACAGATGTGAATTTGATCTCCGAGGTATTTGGTAAATAGTAATTTCACTGGAACATATTTGGTGTAAAAAAAGTTTCATTTGCTATTCATGCTTTCCTTCTGTTCTATAGCCTGTTTAATAGCCACTATTACTGAACTTATTAAACGAGAATTATATTAGAACCACTATATAACGTATTGTTTCCGATATTAGAAAATCACAACGTGAAATATTCAGCAACAGTATTTTGTAGTAAAGATTGTTTGCCAACATAACATGGCAGTCCTGGTTTAGGATGAATGTTTCTATAATTTAGCCACAGGAGACACCATCTCCAGCTGGCTATACGACACGATCTGTGTCCTTATATTTTCAAACAAAGGAATCTTGGACCCCCCACTCAGTTCAAGACAAAATCTATGTATCGCGAATTCTGGGTTATAACACAGATCGTGTCGTATAGCCAGCTGGAGACGATGTCTCCTGGGCCTAAATTACAACAACATTCGTCCTAAACCATGATTGCCATGTTATGTTGGCAAACATTCTTTGTTTCCGATATGTAGTAGTAGTAGTAGTAGTTTAGAACAAAACAATTTTCAAAACAAGCTTTACGTCAAAACAAAACCTCATACAAATATGTAAAATTACAGAGGGAGTGTTTCCAGTTGCACAAATTGAAAACCAAAATAAAAAAAAAAAATTATGTTTACGAAACTGTAAGATAGGAAATGTGAACACCACTGTGTATTCTACTCACAAAATTCGAAATGTATGGATCGTGAAATGTAAATAACATTTTAAGAATAACAATTTCTTCTCTATAAACATTTTGATTGACAGATATATCCGAAAACATAGTTGAATAAATACAAAACATGCATTCGTAAACGGAAGCCGATCTTTATAGAGTTTTAAAATAACAGCATGCAGAATCACGCAGTTTTCCTCAGTAAAACATGTACTATTCTATAGACCAAATTATATACAAAACATATATACATATATATATGTTACATACACAACATATATATTAAGGGTAGACAAAACAGAAGTGGTGATAGAGAGTCACACTGGAAAATGCCACATGGAATTCTTACATCTCCAGCATTGAGAGATACATTGTCACTGTTCAAAGTCAGTGTGGTTCTCCATAATCCCATACTCATAAACAAAAAGTTTCGTAGAGTAGGTGCGAGTTAATACATTTCCAGACATTCCTTAATCCATCTATGTGGTAGATTACCTAAAGCAATTTTATATTCTATCCAAGTTATCGACAAGTTCTTGTGTTGTTTTTTGACAATCTTTCACGGTCATCTTATTGATGAGTAGCTGATCTTAATAGCCATAGGACTTACATTTACATCTTTTTGCTCATTAGAGAAGATGCCACTTTGTATTAAAAAAAAACAATAGGTGTATTCCAAGAAGACAGAAATCAGATCATAAAGAGCGACGGTTGACACGAAATATCTTGACCAGCGCGCTAACGATTCTGCCAGCTTACCACATTAATAATAATAATAATAATAATAATAATAATAATAATAATAATAATAATAATAATAATAATAAGAAGAAGAAGAAGAAGAAGAAGAAGAAGAAGAAGAAGAAGAAGAAGAAGAAGAAGAAGAAGAAAGAAGAAGAGGTAGAAGAAGAAGAAGGATAAGAAAAAATTCCTGATATGTTTTTCTTTCCAGTGTTTCTACGTTTTTCCTACTCTTTATCACCTCACTGAATTTTAATATCCACAGTTTCTTTTCCAAAACTTTTTTTATAGCATTAGTTTTTATTCGTATCGATTCGTATTATCGATAGCGCATTAGATCGCTATGATATTATATAGATTTGCATTTTGTATATTGGGAGCTACCATTAAAATATTCAGTTCAGGGATATAATAATAATATCAAAATATCCACTCAGTAGCACATGAAAATGGTAGAACATATACATTCAAACAGAGGCACAGACATACATACACGCATGTCTTTATTTATATATATATATGTATGTATCCATGAGTAGAGTTTCTAATAAGAGTAAAAACATATTCGCTGGGTATGTATGCGAAACTTTATTAGGACAAACATGAATGCATTGTTTGAATTGTATTAACGTACATAAACGCAGATGTGTGCATATCAAAGTAGAAGTATATACGTATGTTTGTGCGTGTGTATGTATTTTATCTGGAGTGTATATATATATATATATATATATATAT
>NC_068988.1:10260456-10262956 GCF_001194135.2 Octopus bimaculoides
ATATATATATATATATATATATATACATATATATATATATACATATGTATATAGATATATACATATATATACATACACATATATACATGTATGTGTATATGCATATATATATACATGCATATATATATATATATATATATATATATATATACATATACTTGGGCGTGCATGTCTCTATAATATAAAACTATAAATCAATATTTATATATGTGTTTATATGTATACATGTATGCGAGAAACATATCATATGTATACGTGCGTGGGTGTACATACATGTATGCGCTTGCCAATTCATCCATATCTGAGTATATGTAACTCTTTCAGTTCTTACAGTGAATAAAGAGACTCTGTGATGCGACACAGCTTTGAATTGGTTTGTCCGACCAAGTTAACACATGCACTTATTTCAAAATATATAATTTTTCTCAGGTATTTTCAAATCTCGAAGCACTAAGCTAAGTTGATAAACTCACTCACATTTTTTAGGGGCATCCCTATAAATATAGATCTTAAGCCATGTGATACACATACATACACACATGCTCTCAAAAACACATATAGACAAAATCACAAAAATGTTTACCTGCATACACATACACATATGTATGCATATATGTGCGGGTGAAGACGTCAGGTTGCTACTCATTGTAGTTTTACGTAATTCGTACACAAATGCATTGTTTACTCCGTTGATATTATTTGCAATGTTTGCCCTAAACTTGAACATTATGATACCTTTGGCTACGGCATTCAGTTCTAGGATATGGTAGTGAATGGAACAGAGTAATCATTCTAGCATTCAGTGTGTTTATATGTGTTTATGTGTGCTACGAGTGTCTGTGTATCTGTGTGTTTATGTTGTGTGTGTATGCATCTTAGTGTGAAAACCCTTTGCTTTCATCTGCCTAGAACTGTAATACTTGCAGCAGGCAAAGCCCTGCTCACAGAGAAATGTCCTGTCACGAATATTAGAATGTTTATTCTAATTTTACATAGATACAAATCAAATGATATTTAATACGAAAAATCAATAGCAAGTCTTGTGATTTGTTCCTCTATGATTTCTATAACCAGGTTAACAGCTTTCCCAATGCAAAGTGGAACCCTGCGCCATTAGAATCCATATATGGGGGCCCATGATAGTATTTAAGGGACCCATCACCTGCAGTTTGAGAATCTCTTGTTCAGCTCTGGACGAATACATTAATTATTTCAGCCTAGCCGTGTTTGTAGACAGTTGAAAAGAATACCTTTAACAAAAATTAAATTAGGTGATAGTATTGTAGTTGCGGCTGAGCTCCCTTGTAGTGCGAGTGGGTCCCCTTAGTCTCCAGGCAGCCAATATTTTTAGACCGAGTCCGTCAGTCACCTCACGTTTGTCGCTCTGTGAGGCTTAACGTCATACACATCCGATATTTTGTATTAACAGAATAACTCGGAAGTGTTACTCTTTCGATTGAAAAATGTGCAGCATTTTCGGATAGCACTAAAAACACCGAATAGTCTAGCCGTGATTTCGAGGCTTGGATGTGCTCAACTTCAATTTGGCGAATGCGAAAATTTCAGAAATTCGAAGGCATTGTCAACATTTTCATTATTAGTGTAGGTTCACGATATGCTAAGCGAAAACAGCTTGCAGGAGACTGCGACTTTTACACAGCTCTTCTACAGAAAGGAACACGGAAAGAAACAAGGAGAGAAACAAGGAGAGAAAAAAAATGTGTGTAGTGGTCAGCGATCTATGATGGCGAATGATATATATGTTTGTATGTATATAAATATATATACACCTTACGAAACATAGACACACACATATACATAAATAAATGTAGAGAGAGGCAAATGTATAAGGAAGAAAGATATCCGAAAGGCAGATAATGGGATGAAATTTGAATTTTGGTTTCAGTCCTATACTCTATATCAAGGGTTTACTTTTTATATATCGTTAAATTAGTTTAATACTTTGATTCAGCTCCTATATTCACGGTGTTGTTGCTATAATTCTCACCAGTTGTATTCTAATATCAGTTTGCATTAGATAACAATTATTAAAAGTATACTTTATCTTATAGATTCTATCCTACAAACAAAAAACAACAGCCAAATGTATTAATTATGCAAAACAATTGAGTTTTCAACAAGAGATATGTAATTTAATCGAGGAAAAGTGAAAATATTAAAACAAGAAGATAGCTCATATATACTAGTTTAAGTAAATGGGTAAAACTATTTGGATAGAAAAGCTTGATGACATCAGAAAAAACTCATCAATTTGAACAAATTCGCTGCAAAGTATCAGACATTTCTACATAAACTCTATTAAAATGTAGTCAATGTAAAACATCTCCTCATAAACGGCAAACTACAAGATTGCAGCCACCAAATATACATCCTGTGAACAACTATGTTAAAGTAATTAATATGCAAACATTAAAACTGAATTTCATGATTCTTAGAGATACTGTGTAATAAAAGTATGTAATTATGTCTGCCAACGAGG
>NC_068988.1:10264719-10267856 GCF_001194135.2 Octopus bimaculoides
ATATATATATATATATATATATATATATATATACATATATTTCAACGATTGAATAAAAGGAGCGCAATGGGGAAATTCAACAAAAAACCCTTATGTATTGTTATTAATCCAAACAAGTGGAAGAACAGAAGAAATGTATTTGAAAATGCACACAGAATTTATTAGAATTAGAATTTAATTAAATTCTAAAGTATAAGATTGCAGTATAACAGTATAACTTCTAGTTATATTATCGTATTCATTCGTTAAGATAGGACTTTCAGAATTGGATAATTTTCGTCTGTGTAAAATATAGGTCTGTTTAAATTATCATTAAATCTATCGTGGAAATATGTTGGCTACTTGGGAGATAATTATAGCATATATTATAATAATATCTCTAAGCATATTGATATCTTTTTAGACCTACAAAAGGAAATTTCTAATTGCAGCACAAATATATTTGTAATTAATTATTAATATAATACTGTAGCAATAGTTACCAGGCTATGCATTTCTGATGCCCCCCATTACACAAATATTTGAACACTAAAGCACTTAACGACGATGCGATTTTCCATGTTGTACATACTAATTATAGTATACAGCTTATGATATTTCCGTTGTTTATATAACATAATTTTCATAATTGCCCATCGTTGTCGAAGTATTTTTGCGTTGAATATGTTTCTTATATCTTATGCATTTGAAGACATATGCAGATGTTTTTTTTATTTGTTAATTTTCTAGTGAATGAGATGAGTTTTAAAAGATTAAAGTTTTATTTTATATTAGATTATTTCTAGACGTGTATCTTTGCAAAATAAAATTACTTATAAATCAAAGCGGATTTCTACTTATATTAAATGAACGAAATAAAGTGCACTGTATTCTTGGTACATTGATCAAGCTGTTTTTCTTGTTACTGCTAGTATTTTCGTTGTTATTTAAACCAATTACATCAACCTGCCTTTTCATCAGAGATATCCCGATTGTTCTGTTTTTATTCCGATATTGTAATCTGCGAATACATTCACCAATACAATGTACATTTTTTCTAAAGGATAGTGTGCTATTTGATGGACAGTCTCCTCATATTTTTAGCAGGCCATTCGGCCGCATAGAAGCATGCCCATTGGCTCCTTGGAGTGTGCACATCTAATTGACAGGTGTAAGTATATATTATCGTTACATCTTATAAAAGAAACTTATTTTACCGAACCCATTATGTCAGTTACACTCCACCAACTCGACTGACTTCACTTCTATGTTTCAACGGCGAAAGATATATTGAATGAGTAACGTTGTATTCATTAATGACTTCTCAAGTGTGAACATGTTAGATCAATATTCTGGTTTACTACTGGAAAGTAGTGATTGGTTTACTGCTAGAATGTAAGTGATTTTTCTATTTTGAAGTTTTATCGAGATGTTTTTTAGCATTTGTGATAGTGTAAGGTATAAATAATTTTATTTCTTTTTCAGAGTATTCTGATTCGAAAGTATAGTGACGTTGTGTTTTTTTTTTATTCGAACCGTTATACAATTGTTCGTTGAACTCTCTCAGTGCAGTGTATGAAATAATGGTAGAACAATTTATTTGTCGTCAACTTGCAGACTAACATAGAAGCACATGCAGAGCCACGCATAAACGCGCACGCGTATATTTATATATTAAAATGTATATCAATCTATTTCTCTATCTTTCTCTCTCTGTCTCTGTCTCTATCTCTGTCTGTCTGTCTCTCTCTCTCTCTCTCCACACACACATATATACATATGCATCTATGCATACGTACATACATACACACGCACACACACACACACACACACACACACACACACACACACACACACACACACACACACATATATATATATATCCATATACATACATACATACATACATATGGCTGATACTAACATGTCAAGAAGAAAGATCAAAAAAAGTTAGCAAGGTGATAAATTTCCAATGAATCTTATTAGTGGGACGCACGTGGCTAGAGAAAGCGTCAATGGTTGCGCTGTATAGTCATAATCCATCTGCAGATGCTGGTAAAACAGAAAAAAAAAACTCGAAAGGAGAAAGCGACAACTAAAGGAATACAAAAAGCGGAAAAGAAATCTAAGCTCGAAAAGTCATGTTGTTTTAGAATGATGTTTAACCGCTGCTTGAACGGAAATAATGGGTAGACCAAAATGGGTGTTGCTTAGAAAGAGATTGATTAGGGGAAGCATTTTTGAGGTTGCTTTGTGTATGTGTGTGTGAGTCCGTGTGAGCATGTATGCATGTGTCTGTGTGTGCTATGTTTGGGAACTATAGAAAACCATTTTTTGTATACGTGCTGTTTTTGTATCTTGTCCTATGAGTTTAGAAGTCTGTATCTCAGTTTATTTGCGTGGATCTGTTAACTGTTCAATTACAGTTGCATTTCGACGCACTTGTGGTTGTGATATTAAAGGAATATTTCTGGTTGCTATATTGGACTGTGCATGTCCCTCTATGATCGTGTGCTACTAACTAAAAAATGAAATGATTATAGCTTAAAATATTCTGATTATGTGCACCAGTAATCCGCACAGGTCTGTGTCCGTGTGAATATTAGCTACAGGAATGTATGTCTCTTTCTGTAAAGTCAGCGTATGCATTCTTGTATTTGATACATAGTCTGATGTGATGTGGACAGCTAAGCTTTTGAGATTGGTTCTTGGATGTTGAATGTCTCCCATGATAATTAATAGCCAAGTATAAAAGTTGATAATGGGCAGAAAGGGACCCCATGAGACCACGAAATCTACCAGAACAACCAAAACTGAATGGTTTGAGAAATAAACCAAAAAAATTATAATAAAGTTAATTTAAAATTTTAGCCACAAAGGAATCTTGGTGGGGGATGAAGTCTATTAAATCGACCCCAGTGCGTATCGGACACCTATTTAATCGACACCGAAAAGATAAAAGGCAAGGTCGACCTCGCCGGAATTTGATCTGAGAAAGTAGCGACCAGCAAAACACCGCTAAGCATTTGTTGTGCACTTTTAATTAAGTGCAACACAGTTATAATCTTCACTATTAAGGTGTCTGTATATATATATATATATATATATATATATATATATAGTTTAATAGTGAAACTTCAAACTCCGGTGCGCTTTAC
>NC_068988.1:10268465-10269208 GCF_001194135.2 Octopus bimaculoides
ATATATATATATATATATATATATATATACACATGTATATTTGAAAAATGAGAAAAAATTATATATATCTAACGTGCATACATACACATATACAGAATATGATTGTAAGATAATAGCTGATGCTGAGAACTGTTGAGCCGTCAGAATGTCAATATTTCAATTATCATTTATTTATTTCAAGCTAATTATTTTAATATTGATGTCACTAAATGTCATGTGAAATCTTTCCCTGTATGTATGTATTTATGCTTGTCATAATATACAGATGGACACAATCATGTATATAGTTTTGCGCTTATATATGTTTCTACTATATATGTATAAATATATATATATATATATATATATATAGAGAGAGAGATATGCATATATATGCATATATATGTATATGTATGCATACACACACACACACACACACACACGCACACACACACACACATATATATGTATATGCTTGTGTGTCTTTGTTTGTCCCCCACAATCACTTGACAGCCAATGCTGGTGTGTTTATGTCACCGTAATTTAGCTGCTCGTCGATAGGGTCGATAAAATAAGTACTAGGTTTACAAAGCATGTCGTGAGGTCGATTTGATCGACTAAAGACGTTGCTCCCACATGGCCGCAGTCATGAAGACTATATATAAATGCATATACGTGTGTGTGTGTGTGTGTTTTTGCGTAAATAGATATACTCACGCACACACACAGACACCCATATATATATATATATATATATATATATA
>NC_068988.1:10270234-10272194 GCF_001194135.2 Octopus bimaculoides
TATATATATATGTATATGATTTACTTTTCCGTTAAAGATCAACAAAAAATACTCCATTCAAGGAGAGACAACTATTAATTTATGTGCACAGTTTATAGTTATGAGTCACTAATAGCTTCATACACAGAGGCTATTACTACGGCATATTTTAAAACACGCCTTTTATCTCCAAGAAATCTTTAAACTTTGAGCACAGGCGTTTCGAAACAGGCAGCACTTCCGAGTATGATATCTATTTTGTGAAAAAAGAGATTAAGATGCTTTCGCCATTTTTTCAAATAGCTATACTGCCAGTTGTCTTCAGGGCACCAGACACAAAGGACGAACAATGTTGAGGTTTCCTTGTAAAATACCCTAACTAAACGTTGCATCGATGCAATGGTTTTCTTACCTTTTCCAATATATTCCAAGCATATTTGAATTCGTCACAATTTTTGATTTATATACATCACTGCTTCACGTTGTCATCCAATATACGTATACAATATGTTAATATATAACGTATTTACCATTGTAAGGTCATCTATATGTGCAGGCATACAGACAGATCATAATCAGGAAGAGATTTGTTTTGATGAATACATAGCTGTTAATCCACTAGCATCCACCTCATTGTTCAAATACAAACAAGGAACAAGAATTTAGAAAGTCATTATATTAAATGAATTTACAATTGTTTCATTGTAATTTAGATTTCATAAATATTCTTTTTATAATGTAGTAGGATATGCAACAATATATTTGAATAATCTCCAACTGAGTTCTTGATAATTTAGTTTTGATTCTCAAATTATCAATGTGTAACCATATTGACCTAGACGTGTTTAAGAATGAAGAATTAAATAACAGTGTTGCGAAAAACGAAACAATTTAAAGCTCCTGTTACAAGTGCACATCTCTCCAGTGTTTTTTATTCTCTGAGAGACCTACGTATTGTCTGATTATCTGAGCAGCTTAAGTATATCTGGGATGGCCATTATGAATAACGATGGCCCTAAGACAGTGTCCTCTGTACCCATTCACTATTTGTGTTTCCTTAGAGTTGGTTCCATTGGCTAACCCTGCTTGACTTCTATTTCGTGAAATGTTGTGTAGACTCTCTCTATATACAGTTACACAGACATACAGACAAACACAGCAAATACTTTCCTGTTTCTTTCTTCTCATTGCACGCGTGTTGCATCCCTGTTAGGTAATTCGTATTTATAATTATTCGGTGAGCATTTATAGTGAATAACCCTCCTTCCTTTGGACTAGTTGAGGCATACAAGATTAAGTTATCATCGAATTCCCACATATCGAATCCACATCTTGTATTGAATACTGTAAATACAGCATAACCGAGTGAAATTAATTCCGTTCGTTTCTGTGCGTCTCTTTGCCTCAGTCACTTTGTGTCTAATACCCGTATCGGAAGGCAATGGGTTCGGTGATCAGAGGAGTGATATTGTTTTAACAATACCGCCTGGTGACTTCAGTTGTTATAAGAAACAAATTTGTTGCTCATGGAAGCGGAACTTAAGATAATAAAATATACACTTTATATGATATATCAGAGAATCATACTACACAGTCATGAATTGTATTTAACAACGTAATCTTGTGTATTTTATTGTTATCTTTTACTATTTGCTCATCAATTACACCGAATACTTTTTTGGTGTGGAGATTTTTTTCACACACAAAGCGAACACACTAACAGGTGCACACTCAAACACATTCCAACAGAGACTCACACGGGTAGAAAAACATACAAAAGCGATCTGAATATGTTTTTCTTAACGTGGATATACTGACAGAAAGCCACAATACTGCGGTATTCGCCTTGAGAAATCCTCTCGTCTAGACGAATAGATATGAAAAGTGCCAAATAAAGCGATTAGCAGAGCAAACATTTCCGTCAACTTCGTTGAACATATCTACATGCACATATATATATATATATATATATATATATATA
>NC_068988.1:10272480-10273305 GCF_001194135.2 Octopus bimaculoides
TATATATATATATATATATATATATATGTATATAGATAGATAGATAGATTGATAAAAGTATGTGTGTGTTTGCGTTTGTATACGGGGGGTGAGTATTGCTATAATATACATATATTTATGTATATGTATGTGTGTGTGAGTTTTTGTGTGCATGTGTGTGTTTATTACATAGCAAATACTGGTTTCAAATTTTAGCACAAGACCTGGACTTACGAGGGAAGGTGTAAGTTGATTACATCGAACCCAGTGCTCAAATTGATCTTCTTTCATCGACCCCGAGAGGACGAACGGCAAAGCCGACCTCGTTGCAATTGGAATACCGAACGTAAAGACGGAAGAATACAGTTACACATTTTGCCCAGCGCGGAAAGGATTTTGCCAGTTCATCGCCTTCCTACATAAAATATACTAGATATTTGAAATATGTACGAGGACCATTAGGGCCAGAAAGATTTGTAGCGAATCAAAAGTTATTTGTAATTCCCAATATGTTGCATTTCGAAAATACTATTTCATTAAATCATGGTATTTTACTGCTTGTAATATATATTCGAAACGTAAAATATCCATACGGATGTCATATTTGCAAATTGATTCAGGCTTAAGTAATAACTAATACTAAAGAGATTGCCATTGGTAACACCGTTTCAATAAACAGCGTGTGTGTAGATATACTACATACATATCATATACCTGAGCTGAGAGTATTTCCTAGAAAACCCGACATTCACACACACATACACACACATATATACATGTATATATCGATAGATGAATAAATAGGTATATATATATGTATATATATATATATATATATATATATAT
>NC_068988.1:10273599-10277496 GCF_001194135.2 Octopus bimaculoides
TATTTATATATATATTTATATATGGGGGTATACGTATAGATATCCTTACAGTATATACGCATATGCATATATATATATATATATATATATATATATATATATATGTTTGTGCAGTGATAAAATATATATGTATGTTTACATATTTATGCGTAAATAGGTCTGTATGCATAAACGTATATTTGATGCACGTGAAATGTGTTGCGGCTAATGTTTTGTACATAAAATGTAAATTTGTACGCCATAGGAAGATTATATGACCAAATATATTATAAGTCTCTTGTTTGTGACAAACCAAATACCTATGTAGTAATTGTCAGTCGTTACTCTTCAAAGAATACTTCTTATCGGAAAATATATACGCAATAAAAACAAAAGAGAAACACAATTGAAAATAACGAATTATACAAATTGTGGTCCATTAGTGAAATTACGAAAGCGTAAAGGGAACTTTACGAGGGCCAATGAGAAAAAAGAATGTATACCCGTGTGTGCGTTTGTGTGCTTCTATATGTAGGAATATAAATATAGTCGTTGTATTTGAGTAAAATATTAGTGTTCCATAACAATTCAGAGAAAATCAGATACAATTATATGTAAAGTGAAACATTACCATACAAATACGCACTAGTGCAAACCCATACATTTACTTATATACACACATATAAACATTTCGTGTTTGAGTTTGTATTTATGTATGGAAATATCAAAGGAGTTTTAAATGCTTTTCAATCGATGAAAAATATATATATATATACATACACACATTTTGTTTTTTGCGTCTGAGATTTTTAGAAAAATACAATAGGTTTTATATTTATTTTCTCTTCAATCATTTATTGGTCATCACGTTTATAGTTGTATTTTCGTCATTCTATTTTCTTTCATCCTATTATTTTATTTCGTTATTGTTTGAAAGTGTTTGCTAAGAATAACAAAAAAGAAAAAAAATTAGCATTTTAGCCAATGTCCCTTTAATGTTATTAAATATATAAGTCAATTTGTAGTTTCAACGAAATAAAAAAACAACAGTCCAAACACAATTTAAGTATAGATCAACAACAGTGAATTACTTATGTTATCGTTTGTTTCTTTTTTAATACATACAATTTAATCGATGCCTCCATCGGCGAGGTACGAAGAAATACTTTCATATTTGATAATATGAAAATGGATACAACTGTTTATGGGTGTAAAGGACTAGAGTGACTGTACATCAGTGCAATTGTTTTAGTCTCTGAACTCAATCTCAGATTAAATTTGTTTTCAACGTAATCTTACAAGATGGGTTTTCAAATTTGAGCCGCATGAATATCAATAATAATAATAATAATATTAATAATAATAATAATGATAATAATCGTTTCTACTATAGGCACAAAGCTCGACATTTTGGGAAAGGGGACTAGTCGATTACATTTTTCTCTCGACCCACAAAGCATGAACGGCAAAGTTGACCTGGGTGAAATTTGAACTGAGAACGTAGCAAAAGACAAAATACTGCTAAGCATTTCGCCTGGCGTGCTAATGTTTCTGCCAGCTTACCGCTTTCTTAATAATAATAATAATAATAATAATAATAATAATAATAATAATAATAATAATAATAATAATAATAATAATGATAATAACAATAATAATAATAATAATAATAATAATAATAATAATAATAATAATAATAATAATAATAATAATAATAATAATAATGACAATAATAATGATAATAATAATGATAATACGACCACAAACCTGTAGGCATCGTCGAAAATAAAAATGCAAAGATCCTATGGGATTTTATGATTCAGTGCGACTATGAGATAGAGAATAAGAAGCCGGACATAGTCTTAATTGGGAAAGAAAAAAAACTATGCTGGTTCATATGCATAGCATGCGCAGCTGACAACAAGGTATGCGATAAGGAAGAAAGAAAAGTTGAGAGATATGACAGGTTAGCTTGGAAAGTTAAGCAGCTGTGGTCGATGAAAAAGGTAGCAGAAGTACCAGTAATTGTTGGAGCCCTAGGAACAGTGAGCAAAAATCTCAAGAAGTACGTGGAACAAATAGGGGCTGCAATAAGGGCGGAGCAGTTGCAGAAAAGTGTAGTAGTAAACTGAACGAATAATCGAGAGAATGGGGAAGAAAATTATTGTGAATTTGTCCAGCTTCATTTTCGAGCAACAGATATTTCTTTGGAAAAATTTCAGTATATCTTACTAGATACGAATATTAGACGTTACACTGGTTGCCCATCACCCCTCTTTACAAAAACGGTTTTCTTGTTACAAAAGTAAAGTTTTCAATTATTTTAACTTTCTTAGGACTTCTGAGCGCCAATTGTATCCTTGATACTATGTGGGTTCACAAGATTCACATAGGGAGCGGATGGCACAGATTTTAGAACATTATATAAGAATATATTCTTTACTTATATGGAGTTTGTAGAAAATGTTCATTCTTGTTAGAAAAATTAATTATAATAACTCAATATAGTAATTCAAAGAACTTACAAATAATAAAAACCAGCAATTGGCGTAAATACGAATTGACAATTTTGAAGAGTTAAGTTATTCAGCAATGTATAACAAGATTTAAATGGCAAAATTAAGAGCAATGTTTCCTGCAACGGTTTCAATAATAGGTGCTTTTATATGCCATTCATAACCAGATGCCATTTACTTACCAGGCATGAAACCAATGAAAAAATAAAGGAAACTAAAATAAAATAGAAACATGGATGATGTATTTGCCTTTCAGTTTAATCGGAAACAAATCAATGACTGTAATATACGTCTCTGAGATTAGAGCCGTCCCTGAATTCATTCCAAAATGATTAGAGAGAAACGCATTTGCCTACAATGTTCATCTTTAATATATTTCAATAAAAATTAGCCATATTCAAATTTAATCATTCCCTGACTTATCAGAATTAAAGAAGAATATTTTTCTGAATTTTGTTACATAGTTTTAGTACGTTTCCAAGCAGATTAATGTAGGTCATTCATGATGGTATCAAATAAGACACCGTTGATATAATATAACCAAGCAAAGTTACTTAAAGAATAATGCAAGACATTACACACACACACACACGCACACACACATACATACACATACACACACACATATATATATGTATTTATATGAAAATGAATGATGTTTCTACACGTTAACAATAGAGACAGCAGACATCGCGTGCTGATAATTGAACTGTAACAGCTCCATATTCCTAGATTCTTGAGTAGCCAAAGCTTCGTATAACGCAAAGAAGAAAGAAGAGATCGAATACAATACAGTAAAAAGCATTATCAGAATACCTTCAGTGGATTCGTCATGACGTGTGTCACGTTCATTTTTCCTCTGTTCAATTCAACAAAATTCACTTGAAGAGCACTATTATAAGCGATCAATATTTTGGTAGCATTATTCAGCTTTCTATTTTATCCTTCGAATATATTCTATAATGTTTCGAAATGTTCTTATAACTTTTGTTTCTTCTTTTATTTCACGGGTCATATGTTGATTTGCTTTATTTATTTATAAGATATTTTTTTCATATGTGAACTTTTACTTTTTATAGACTGAAATTGTGAAAATTTTGCAAGCACTTAACCCTCGATAATGCAAACAAGAGTTGAACAGAAAGAATAAGTCAATATAAAATGCATTCAGATAATTAAGTAAACAAATATTTTTACGAACATAAGTAAAAGAAAAAAATTCTATTTGTATATAGAAAAATATACACACACGCACACAAAACACGCGCACACACATAGATACATATATATATATATATATATGCATACCTACACATGTACACATTTATCTATACATACACATACACGCACACATATATTATTATATATATATATATAATATATATATAATTATATATATATA
>NC_068988.1:10277680-10278716 GCF_001194135.2 Octopus bimaculoides
TATATATATATATATATATATATATGCGCGCGCGCGTGTGTTTGCGTGTATGGGTACAAAGCAGGGTCAAAAGTTCGTATTAATAATTGGTTAGTGATGTTAAGAGACTAACAAGAGGTTTTCAATTTTCGTGTATGCAATTGATATGTCCATATGCATTCCTATGTTGCTTCTCTACCTGTATCAATACAGGTTCGCTGGATATACTAATATGTATACATACATACACACTCATACACACACACGTACACACATACATATATATATATATATAGGAAGTAATCGTGAGTAAATACATTAACATGAATATATCTCCGTATATATATGTGCATATTGATTTAAGTAAGAGTTAATCTATTTGAAAAATTCTATTTTATTCATGCGATTCATGTTAAAGTGTGTTTAGGCATATGTGATTTTCGTTGTACGTATCTTCTATATATCGATGTGTTATTTTTAAATATATTTTAAAATGTATTTTTAAATATACAACACAAAAATCATTAAGAAATCTCATTACTTTTCAAGGCGTGCGTGTTTTGCTGCACGTTTACATGCATATATGGGTGTATAAACATATATACAGCCACCAAAATTAATGATCATGAGGCAATCTAAATTGCTTTACTCGAGTTGTCAACAAAGAATTAAATTTGACAGGCTTTCGATTTCTTGATAATTTACATTACAATACATTTATCACTGTGCGTGTGTTGTGTGTTCTACACACTCCTTAATATGTAAATAACAAATGTCTTTGTGGATATGAGATTTTTGTTATCGTAATTCAAAATTCCTTTCACAATGGAAAATAGTGTGTCCAACAAAATGAAGTTTTATTCAATAACATTTGACAGCTTAATCACTAGCTCCATTATTTCAATATTCCGTACTTTGTTTATGTCACCAACTTGATTATACTTATAGTATGTGTATACTTGTATATAACAACTCACATCTCTCTCTATCTCTCCCCCCTCTCTCTCTCACTCTCTATCTCTCGCTATTTCTTTATACATACATATATATATATATA
>NC_068988.1:10281371-10288657 GCF_001194135.2 Octopus bimaculoides
ACTTATGGATGTACGTGAGTAATAGGGTAAGTGTGTAGACGTGTGTGTGTGTGTGTGTGTGTGCATATGTATGTACATGTGAATGTATGTTTATGTACTGATATGTGCGTCAGTTCAAGTTGTATACATGGCAGTTACTTTGTTGAAGGTTGTATATACGCACATATATACATATGCATATACACATATGTAAACACGCACACACATGTACGTGTGTGTGTGCGTTTGCCCCATCTCACCATCGTCTAACGGTGAATTGATACAACGTCTTAGATACATATATGTACATATATAACCTTACTTATACATATATAAACAAGTATACACAATCATATTGACACTCACGCACGCTCACAAATATACATATCTCAAAGTAAACACGCATATACGCTTAACCATCACTACACCTATACATATATACACACACACACACATACATATATACAAATATTATGACACTAAAACAAGGATAACGGTTAAAATGCATTTGTTTATTTATTTATTTATTTATTTATTTATTTATTTTTATTCTTTTAATTTTTTTTTCCTCCATAAACATACCACACATAGGTGTATCTACACACACTCATATCTACACATACTCATACGCCCATGCATGCACACACTCATAGTCACATACACAGCGCACAACACATACACACATGTGCACACACACATACATCTACACACACGCACACACATATCAAACTATATACGCTCATACGGTTATATATAATAACATATATGTATGTATTATGTATCTCAACATGTATGTATGGAAAGGAATTCCACGTGTAAAAGAGAAAGAAGGGTGACTATAGAGGTGTACTCCCGTGGGGAATCTGGATGTTACCCCACTCGGATTTACGGTTGAGAGAGGGTTTGTACTCCTGTATACAGACAGCTTCAGTGACTTGTCTCAGCATTGCATCAGTGGGATGTTTGGACAAGATGTTTAATTTAAGACTCCCTAAGGAGCCCTTGTGGCAGTCTACAGCATGCTGATAGAAGATCGAGTTAGGTTTCTTTTCATTGTAGTTGTCCAGGTGTTCTTTGAACCTATCATTGATACTCCTAGAAGTCTCACCAATGTATGACTCTGGGTTGGTCACGCAAGCTCCTTCTTGGCACTTAATTTGGTATACAGTGTTCTTGGTTTTGCAGTTCACGTGTAGGTTTGTAGAACATACTGCACAATTATTTTGACAGATGATTCTATCAAACGGATATGATTTACATAACCCAAATTTGATAGTCCTATATATATACGAATGCAGAAACACATTCACATACACACAAACACACATACACACACACACACACACACACATACACACACATACACACACACACACACACACACACACACACACACACACACACACACACACATATATACAGATGTATATAATTACTGGTCTATCCTATTTTTAGTAAATGAACAGTTGTTTGTACATGGCCAAGTGATGTTGTTTTAAGTGCTCGCCCTGCAAGGAAAAACATTATTTAATGGTCTTCTAAACTGCGCTCCACTATCATAAAAAAATGATGCAATTAAACGCCTTGGAGCCAAACCTTATCGGTAAGAACATTACCGCGTTTGCCACTATCAAAATCCTCTCAATCATAGAGTTTTCTACTACTAAGCATGACATGGACAAAAGCTCAACAGCACCGTCACTATTAAGATCCTCAACTGCTCCGTCGTATATGGAGCAGTGACAAATATATAATTTTCAACAAAATATACGCGAACTTGAAAATATATCATTTTCCAAGAATTACTAATGCAACATATTGAAAAATTTTATTAATTAAAGTATATACAGATACGTAATTAATCATCTGCGCTAATATCATTTAATAATTTAGACGAGATATTGTTATATTCTCATTAAAGAAAGACTTCTCTTTTGATAAAATAAAGTGATTAATATGTTTCTTTATCATAGTATGATTGATGAAATTATTTACAGATCAAATATCCTCAATTTTCCAACGAAACGATTAAGAAAAAGTTGATAAAATGATTAATATCTGGTAAATTAATCTTTCTCAAATAATTTTGTGTTTCTTTTCAATGTGACGTATCCCTAAATGTTGAGACGTACGTTGATGTGAGTTGATAGATTGATTATAGTTTGATGAACCCTATTGATTTTTATTTTCTAATTATTTCTTGAGCTGTTTATTTAAATCATAACAGAAAAACCAATATTTCAAATCCAGACAGTAATGTTTCAAATGATTTACTCTGCATAGATCATAGATTTCATACAGATCATACCCCTAGCTGCTGTTTGTAATTCAAAATGTACTGTTTACGATAGGCAATATTTTGCCCATGTCTCCATGTACTGAAAAGACAAAGAAGAATCCTAGTATCTGCCATCATAAGTGCGTGTGTGTGTGTGTGTATGTGTGTGTGTGTGTGTGTGTGTGTGTGTAGAGTTAGATAGATATAGATATAGGTACATATATAGGAAGCCATCTCCGACTGTGAGTAGCTTATTTCTCAACACCCTGAAGAGGAAAAGCTCCTAGCGTTGAGCCAAGTCAAATCTCCGAATCCCAAATAATTCTGAAACCCTACGCGAGACGGCAGGGCATCCGGCGTACTGAGGACATTGGGCAATACAGTCCCCCAGAACCTTCATTCATTGATGTGACGAGAGTCTGCTCACGCACACCCACAGACACACACCGACAAACAAACATATACACACTCACACACACACACAATCATACACACACTCACACACAAACACACATCCATATATATCCAATCTAAGTGTCTGTTACACTATCAATTGCGATTCTGTAAATATTTCATGGAGTCTAGCATTTATGAATCTTTATCTTTCTGTGAAATCACGTGTCAGTCGTAGCTACGCTTTTCCGTAGATTTTCGACTGTAAATTGCTTCTGTTCCGCTTATAGATTATTGTTATCGTGTTCAGTAAACAATTCGCAGGTCGACATTTACGATTTTTGAGAATTCCAGTCCAGCAGAATATATTTAGTGGCTGACATTTTTCTTATTACCACCCTCTCCAATGTGGTATCCAGAGATTTATGAGTAATAGACTTATGCTAGGTGCCTCATTAATATTTTACAGTAGGTTTTTTACTTATCGAGAGATTATGTTACAGTGAACAATCAATATTTCTGATTTCACTGTGAAAACATTTATATTGTTGTTGTCGATATGTGAAGTCTCATTATGTTTGGCGAGATTTATTGCTGTAAAGCAATTATGCATAATGTTCTCGCGTAGAATCTCTGAGGGTTATTGCCTATACCTTCCGTAATGTTGATGTTCTGTGATAGAAAAAAAACACGGTGACACGAAAGACAGCAGAAAAAGAAACTGACAATAAGAGCCAGTGATCATCAATTTGAGGTAGAAACCGAGTGAGTTAGCGGTATTACAAAGACAAATTGAGTACTTCTCTATTCAAATGGAACTAATAGCTTGACGTTCGATTCGTACTGCATAATGAGATTCATTTAGTACTCATAAATGTAATTTTTCTGCGCTTTGATCATGCATGTTATTTCCCCAATAAGCAATGAGTGCAGTAATCGTTTCCTCAAGACGAAATAAGTGTTGTTAAGTGTTTTACGGTATAATTTTCTTAGCTTAACCCGCTTTTTGTATAAGCTTGGTCGAACATTTCCGTGATATTTTGAAATTTATTTCATATGTGAAGACAATTTAAATTTCTAGTTAAAGTGATTTATTATTGTTCATTTTCTCATAGTTCTTCTTGTTGTTGCCGTCAGTTTGTTGCTGTTGACATTTTTGTTACGTTATTTAACAATGCGTACGTGATTCAAATGCAACTGCAGCGTTTTTAGCAACACTCGGTTTGGGTAAAATCCGTGTTAGTTTATTACAGCAATTTTATTTTTTATCGTCTTTGAATGATGTTTCTGGTACTCCACTTTTGTTGTCAACTGATGTGTCGTGGTGTGTTTCGCTTGCTCAATAGTCCTTGCATTTTGTGTCTACAGAGTGCAATGCGCTGAAGAGTATATATTAATGGGATCTACGTTATTGAACTGGCTTTGAAATCTATGAAATGTGTCACATCTGTTATGCTTGTGATGTTCTTCATTTTCCCATATTTAGTGATTAAAACAATAGTGTTAATATTTTCACCTTCAAACCCATATCGCATTCATTTTACATTTCTTGTTTTATTTGGAGAGTTTCTCCACATCTTTTATTGTAGTGTTCTTTCAGATGGAATTATGATGCCGATGAGAAGGTAAATATTTACTTTACCATTCTTGATTATTATACTTAGTCAGTTTGTTTTAATCAGCTTCTGCATTTATATAGATACCTCACAGATGTTTTTATGATTTTTTTTACCTAATGTATTTTTTACATTTACTCCAGTTTTCCACTTTTTTTTTTTTGGCATGACACATTTGACGCATTATACACAATGATTCTTGCAGACAAGGAATATAGACAAATACTCCTTATAAAAAGCATACAGAAACGAAACGAAACTGTTGGAAACTATATATACATCTATTTAAACAAACAGTGAAATACACAGCCACTACGAATGCATCCAAACACTTTTTATACTACCCATCAAACAAAATGACGCACTTTTCCTTTGTATGTCCCCGTATCTCTTTTACTCTTTTACTTGTTTCAGTCATTTGACTGCGGCCATGCTGAAGCACCGCCTTTAGTCGAGGAAATCGACCCCAGGACTTATTCTTTGTAAGTCTAGTACTTACTCTATCGGTCTGTTTTGCCGAACCGCTAAGTTACGGGGACGCAAACACACCAGCATCGGTTGTCAAGTGATGTTGGGGAGACAAACACACACACACACACACGCACGTATACATAACATATATACATATATACGACGGGTTTCTTTCGGTTTCCGTCTACCAAATCCACTCACAAGACTTTGATCGGCCCGAGGCTATAGTAGAAGACACTTGCCCAAGGTGCCACGCAGTGGGACTGAACCCGGAACCATGTGGTTGCTAAGGAAGCTACTTACCACACAGCCACTACTGCCCGTAAATTAACTTTTTCTCAATAATTTCCAGACTGAGTAATGTTTCAAAATTTTGAGATGATAGATTCAGCCTTACTATTTATTAGTTACATGATAAGCACTCGATTCTTAATCATCTTTTGATGCTGCTTTATATTTGTACTTCTCTGTCGGTAGTAATTACTCTTGTATATATGAATAGTATTAAATCTATTTCTTCTTTTAATGTTGGGTTTTCAGCAATAGTTAGTTTCATTTCGATCTACTTCCTCTTTGTAATGCATTACACTTACTAGTTACTACATTATTCATACATTTCATATCTAAATCTTCTAGTTCAGTATGGTTGGATTATGATTTGCATTCCTCTTTTTAGAGAGAGAAAATTGTGATGATAATCTGTTTCTTGTCTTTTTAATCATAGGAAAGACAATAGCAATTACTGCCCTTAAGTTAACGGTGAACGAGACAACACATAATTATACCAAGACCAAAGAGAGAAAAGCGAGAGATAAAGACAGTATAAACGGTCAATGATTGGGAAGTAAGCTTACACATGCGATAGTCGCATTGTTATGCATATCAATACTAAATAGAATGAATGAGACGTTTTGACAGCATGTTGTTCGACAAAAACCGTTCATTTGGATTTCGATTAAACTATCTGGCAGATATAACATTTCTACTTAGAACATCTACGTGATTCTTTTCTGAAAACATACTCTCATTTTTTCATACATGTCAGCAGTGAAAGCGAAATATCGAAGTTCAGAACATTAGGAATATTGTAAGAAATTTAATTTATATGATATGTGTATAGAGATGCACAGGCAAAAACATAGGCATTCAAATCATATTACATACATACACTCAGATATATATATATATATATATATATATATATATATATATATAAATATGCGTGCGTATGTGACTGTTAGTATGTGTGCCTGTGTTTCTGTGTGTATGTATGCAGGAGTGACCGTGTGGTAAGTAACTTGTTTACCAACCACATGGTTCTGGGTTCAGTCCCACTGCATGGCACCTTGACCAGATGTCTTCTACTATATTTTATATGTGGTGTATGTGCGTGTATGTGTGTGTGTGTGTGAGTTTGCATCAAATGATATAAACATGTAAATCGTCATCTCATGTATGGAAATGACAATGCTTTGACAAATTCATGTATTTCCTTTTATTCTCCTTCGTTCCTGTTAGTCTTACACTTCGTATTCTTACTCAAGTAACCTGACATATACATTGATATGTATTTTGGGGTATTTTTGCTCAAATGTGTGCGTGTATGTGTGCGTGTGTCCGTGTGTATGTTGGTCTCGTTCTAAATTTCCAAAATTTCAGAGAGCTTACGCTGAAGTATTAAACTCTCTCCGAGGAGGAATGTTCCGCAGTTCGACGATGTTGAATCCTAGTCATTTTTTGGAAAGAAAGGAGGAATATTTCTGTTCAAAATATTCTATTGCTAGCATCACTAGTAAAATTATAATTTATGATAGTTTAATCAACGCGAATGGAAAATAGAATCTACAGCATACGTAGAGAAAATAGAATTTATATTATACGCCATGAGACTTCATACATTGTAAACTTACCATGTTTAACAACCGCATGAATTTTGATATTTCTAGTAGATTTAATAACTGAATACTATCTCAGAATAGATTCAATGAAATTATTTTTCTAACAGATTTTCATTTGAAGCGAAAGCTAAAGATAATTTAACTAACACTTAGCTCAGTTTTCAATAAACCTAGTAACTCTGTCACCAAGTTACACCAAAGAACACTAAGAGACTAATAGACGACATTTACAGACGAGTTTTCCCCACAACTAAACCATTTGCATCGACACCTATACAACTTCTCCAACACAAATTCAGGTGTCCTCTAACATCAAGCTGTGCGACGTATACACAAAAACTTGTTTATCACTGTATTTTCTGAGAAAATATTAAAATAATTCATTCGTAGGCGCAGGAGTGGCTGTGTTGTAAGTAGCTTGCTTACCAACTACATGGTTGCGCGTTCAGTCCCACTGCGTGGCACCTTGGGCAAGTGTCTTCTACTATAACCTCGGGCCGACTAAAGCCTTGTGAGTGGAATTAGTAGACGGAAACTGGAGGAAGCGCGTCGTATATATGTGTATATATATATATACATGTGTGTGTGTGTGTGTGTTTGTATGTCTGTGATGCCCCCCCCCACATCGCTTGACAACCGATGCTGTTGTGT
>NC_068988.1:10288667-10289919 GCF_001194135.2 Octopus bimaculoides
TGTGTGTGTGTTTGTATGTCTGTGATGCCCCCCCCCACATCGCTTGACAACCGATGCTGTTGTGTTTACGTCCCCGTAACTTAGCAGTTCGGCAAAAGAGACCGATAGAATAAGTACTGTGCTTCCAAAGAATAAGTCCTGGGAACGATTTGCTCGACTAAAGGCGGTGCTCCAGCATGGCGACAGTCAAATGACTGAAACAAGAAAAAGAGTAAAAGAGTAAAGAGTAAGCCTGATGTATATTGATACTACAATATTTTATTCTTCCATATGAGTACGTCACACCACAGAAAGTATCCGTGGTTCTCTGACTGCAGCTGTGCAAAGAAGAAATAGAATTTTTTTTTAACTATTCCCTTATTTCAATCATCGGGGACTCTTTGAAGGATTCTCCTCCATCAACTTAATTCTTCCCTTATAAATCCACTCGTGTATTGAGATAAATACCTCCTGATTATTGTCATGTTTACTTCGAGAATAGTGGGCTTAGCTTAAAGTCGTAGATGTTCCATTGTAGGTGTACAACTGAACATCAGCCCCCCAAATGGTGACCCGTATACACAAAAATGTGTCGAAAAGAAAATTATGCAGATACTAGGTGAAAGAGTCTCTTAAAGATTTAAAAGCATTTAGATTTCTCTCCCTCTCTCTTTATCTCCGTTTCCCTCACTCTTTCTCTGTTTCTGTATAGATAAATATATATATATATATATATATATATATATATATATATATATATATATACATGCTTATATTTCCCTTCGTTTACATTTCTTTCTATCAAACATTCATTTTGTTTGCTTATATATATATTCCGCAGCATAAAATATTATGAGTACTGTTTAAAAGATATTGTTCTATAAATATAAATCTCTGTTTTCTATCCGAAGTCCGCAGTCGATCAATTTTGCTCTATCAACAGATATGTCAGTTACAATTGATGGAATTGTTAAATACAAATTAACATATTTATGTAATTTCCGATTCTTTCTAACACTGAAGACATTCGGACATTATTTTGATAGATACCTATTTTTTAGCTGCCGTTCTGCCAGACGATAACATAACCAACAAAAACGATAAAAGTCAGTGATTTATGTGAGATATAAAATTTATATTGCATAACCTCATCTCTGGAATTCTACCGCGTGACCCATTCACACCCACACCCACGCACACATGCACACAATTGAACAGGCAGACAGACAGACAGACACGCACTCATATATATATATATATATATATATATATA
>NC_068988.1:10290267-10292523 GCF_001194135.2 Octopus bimaculoides
TATATATATATGATTATATGTAAATATATGTATATTTGTATATATTTTTATATGTATATGTATGTATATATGAATGCATGTATGTATGTATGTATTTTGTATGTATCTACCTATCTATCTACATACATGGATGCATATATACATGTATATTGACGTGTGTGTATCTGTGCGAGCGCTCTTAAGTGTGAGATGCGTGTGTATGTCTGCGTTATCCAGTGAATTTTGTTTCTTTCAGCTTATACTGTATAATAACAATTCAAATGATGGGTGATATTTGTAAGAGTCTTCACGTCTGTCCGTCCGTGTGGGATTATTGTAATATTCTTACTGCATGGAGTAGTAAAAAGGACCAACAATCTCCAGCTTTTAGTACGTAGTAAGATATGCTAGGCCGCACATATATACAAGGAATTAGAGTATCCAGTATTTTTCTTTCTGGTATTTGTTTCATTCATTTCACTGCGGCCATACTGGAACATTGCCTTTAGTCGAAAACATCGACCCCAGGACTTATTCTTTGTAAACCTATTACATTCTATGGTCACTTGACCGAACCACATCTGTTGCCAAGCGATATTGGGGTAAGAAACACATACACACAAACATACACACACACACAGAAAACACACATACACACACACATATATATATATATATGTATATATACATATATATATGACGAGCTTCTTTCAGCTTCCGTCTCCCAAATCCACTCACAAGGCTTTGGTCGACCCGAGGCTATAGTAGAAGACACTTGCCCAAGATGCCACACAGTGGGACTGAACCTGGAGCCATGTGGTTGATAAGCAAGCTATTTACCACACAGCCACTACTGTGCCTGTATGTTTTGGCAGCCATATTCCCATCCACTTGTCATGATTGCTAAATACATAATAACTAGTGATCTAATGAAATATAAGATATATATGTATATAAAGGCCTGGAAGCCTTATATATATATATATATATATATATATATATATATATATATATATACGTGTCTGTGTCTGTGTGTGTGCTTATGTGTTTGTTCGCGCGTGCGCGTGCGCATATGTACATGTGTGTATGTGTGTGTGTTTACGTTTTTATGTGTGTCGGGGGGGGGGCTTCTGTGTGTAAGACCCGGTGTAATTTAGGTGTAATTTCTGTATAGAAACTTATTTAAATTTCACTATTTATAGAGTTAATAATTTAGTGTATATTTTCATATTCAAAATGCGAAATTATGAATGACTCTGTATGTTTACTGTTGTAAGCTTTTGACACTCGGGGGTTTCTCATACCTCTTAGTAAATCGCTTTAGATAAATAGTAATTAGCATATAACTGAAACCGTATATAATTCCTTGGCTCACTTTCAAAAACCTGATTGCTTCCTGGTAATCTGTTGTTGTAACAATGAAAAACATAACTGTTTCGCATAACCTGGCGCAAAGCATATATTACCTTTTAGTAATATGTTGATAACCGTATAACGTATCCTGATGAAGTAAAAATCAGTGAATCACATACGCAGAATCTGCAACGATGAATTCGTTGTAAAATTCGCTACTTATTTTAGAGCCGAATTCATATTTACAGTTGATTACTTTTCTTAAAAGCCTCTCAGTAACAAATAAAATTTATTCCTGGCATAGAAGCCAATAATTGCATTTCTTCACGGTATAAAATTTCGAGTTTTAAACGATAAAGAAGCGCGCCGCAAGAAAGGATATATTAAGAAAAAATAATTTTTAGTTAATGGCTCATTAAATAATCTATGCTCCAAAAACCGTATATATCTTCCATGTAATTTATTCGCAAAATGTACTTTAGGTTACGTGAACTGTATATGTTACAAACGAATTATTGATTTTATCAATTCAGTCACAGTTACTGTTGTACGTCATTTCACCGACGAAATTATAGGGATCACAAGAAACGAATGAACAATTGTTTCGCATCGCATTTGATAATGTCACTTGGTGTCACTATATAATTTGAAATTACTATTCTATGAAGGTGAATGAGCACCTTATTCACTCTTTATTTCTCCACTTGTTTTAGTCATTGGACTGCTTCTATGTTGCAGCATCGTCTTGGAAGTTTTAGTCGAACACATCAACCTCGTTGCTAACTTTCCAATTAGAAAAAAATCGTGGTACATAATCTATTCGCATGCTTTTGTCAGCCCCTTGCGTTACAGAGGTGCACACTTACAAAACTGTGTATCATGCGCCACAAGGCCGGACACACGCATGCGTACCCCCCCCCCCCC
>NC_068988.1:10292557-10294191 GCF_001194135.2 Octopus bimaculoides
CGCACACACACATACATTAAGAAATATAAATGTATATGCTTGTAAGCACTCGCATAACATATGAAAACACGCAGAAGCATATACATATATCTACATACCTGTATATATGAACACACACGCACGCATATATATATATATATGTGTGTGTGTGTGTGTGTGTATGTGTGTGTGTGTGTGTGTGTGTGTGTGTAAATGTATATGTAAGATATGATTTTTACAAACTTTCGTTGCAAGGGGTAAATTTAAACCCATTATATATGCCCTATCCCCAAAGGTGGAAACAGAGAAGTGGCCAAAAACTACAGGCCAATCAGTCTGATCCCACATATCAGTAAAGAAGTTGATAATGAAAGGGCTGAAAGCAAATAAGGGGGTGGTACAGGTGTCTCTTAGTAGAAGCAGGGGAGTTGCATTGCCAAATTTGGAGAGCCTCAAATATGGGTAAACACACATTGTGATGAACCTTTACCCGGAATCCTACCAAAATATTACCTGGATTTCTTTACTAAGTCAAGTAATATTACTAGCCTTGTGTGCTAATCGAGCTTATGAAGTATTTTACCCGGGTTGATTTGTTCTAAAATTTCCCGAACTTTCGCAATAAAATATCTTTATTGTTGTTGTTACACTATCCTCTACGCATGCGGGCTTATAGTTGGAATTATTGTGTTCACCTGATCGATGTTCGAGCCTGATCGCGCCAGTTTTCTTTCTGGCTTTACAGTGTAAGCAAGGCCGCTCTACTAATAATGTGCACCAAAGAAGAACAAAGAGCAGTAATCTGATTTCTCTGATCGGAATGTGTGTCAGGTGCTGAAATTAATCGAAGGATTTTCTTACAATATAGGGACGCCTGCTAATCTCCACAACTGACCATAAGATTCAGCAAGAACGAGGGATGGTACTAGTGAAACGGTGAGTTATCATCGATGAGGTAACTCGTCCTCTGCACAACAGTCATTGTCCTGCCTATCAAATCATCCAAGATGAGCTCGGCTTCAATGATGTCTGTGCAAGATGGGTGCCAAGAGAACTTACTGCAGATTTCAAGCGCAAACGTCTTAAGGTCTTTCAACGTTTACTCGATCCATACAAGGATGAAAGCGAGGGCTTTGAGCTCAAGGGTCTCAGTAGATGACACGTGGGCACACCATTATGAGGAAGAGTATGGACTGGAACATTCTTGCTTGCCAGCGACGAAGACGTTCAAGACACAGCCCATCCCTGCTTTTGTGAAAATATATTGAAAAAACAAGTGTGGGTATAATTCGTGACATATTTAAGTGTGCAGTCTGCCCAAATTTACAGAGACAGTGCTTTCCATGTACCTTACTTTCTGCAATACAGGTACCTCTACGTCCCCATATGTCATCTAATTGTTTACATCTGTAAGTCTAGGTCATTTTGGGGGCAACATTAGGAGTTCATTCTAATGTAAGGTGCCATTCTACATGTGTTTGGTGTCAATACTTTCAGAAATGTTCATCAAAAAATTACCGAACAACATGTTTATAACGAAGAGTGGTCTGCTTCACACACGTCATGTGCTGATTCTGCCCATAAGAAATAAATAAATAATACAATGTGGAATGCATTGGTAGTATATATATATATATATATATATATATATATAT
>NC_068988.1:10294343-10295875 GCF_001194135.2 Octopus bimaculoides
TATATATATATATATATATATATATGTTGTATATGTGTGTATGTATTTATGAATAGATGTGTGTGTGTGTGTGTGCATGTGAGCTTGTATATGTATATATTCACAAAGACATGCATATGAAAATGGTGCAATTTGTTTTATTTTATCCTATTTAAAGCAACAAAATAATACTATTTGAGCCTGTGAGAAAGGGACAACATGTTTAAAAAACTTTCCATTGCTGTATTGATATAAATTTTCTGATCACTTTTGAATTGTATCATATCTTGTAAAACATTCCATCTTTATCCACGTGCTATTGTGATGTCAGGAACGTAACTGACTCTTATGTTTTAAGATTGCATTGAGTTTCTTTTCACTAATAGCTACGTTTATTTCAACGCTGTATGTTACTTTCTTACATAACTTTCATTGTGTTATATCCCGTAAATTTGATAAAACATATCTCACTATCAAATAACAAATATATAATGCAATGAAAAGCGTTTCATACATAACTGAGACAAACTGTTAACAAAACAAGTTCCTTACTTGTTTAAACTATTCTAACTGAGAATAAATTTAATTGCAAACACGATATTTTAATTAAATGAAATTACTTGTCAGTTAAATTATTATTTGCGTAAATAATTATACATGAATTTATTGAATTATGTCTTTAGTGCATGATGTCGTGTTTGTGTGTTATGGCATATGTCTAGCAAAATACAATATTTAGTAAAGAATTACAGTAACAGACACCACTATATCATGGAATATTCTATGCAATATGACATTTTAATGAAAACGTTTTAACAGTGAATATCTAGTTTAATTCATAAGGGATATTGTGATATAAGAAAGGGGAGAAATAGAAGATGACAAAAACAAATGGAAAATGCCCGGAAGAAGAAAAAAATGCATGAGCTAAAAATTGTAAAATTGTTAAAGCTCAGTTACATACCATCAGGCAGTATCAATTTTCAGTATTTAAAAGATAATCTAAGACTCCTTATAGAGCAATTATATATATGTATACAGGATGAAGAATAATTGGATTATAATGCCGTATAATACACTCATCAAAATATTTTATTTCTAACGAAAATCGCTTAGGATATTGACGCAAATAAATCTCTTAGTCGTTTCATTTTACCATACACAGAATATTCTTTCGGCACGCGAAACAACGATGAAATTAGGAGAACGACATATATTAATATATAGTATTCAATTCTTTATATTAGATTATATTGCCTATTGTAATACAATGTATATATCAGGTCATTCCATAAGTTCTGTCCGATTTTACCTTTTTTAAAATTGAATGAAATTTAATAGTATTTTAGAATATCTAATAGAATTAAAAATTGTTTTTATACATTTGTGTACATTTAAACTAATTAAATATTATTTTACAGAGTATTAGAATTAAAATTTATTTGATTAAAACCATTTCTAGCATTGAAGTATCCAAAGAGCATTTAAGGCATATAATGTTCTCGTTTCTCATTCTGTACACATTTTTTTAAATATCCAGTACTCATATATGC
>NC_068988.1:10295885-10302133 GCF_001194135.2 Octopus bimaculoides
CATTTGTGTACATTTAAACTAATTAAATATTATTTTACAGAGTATTAGAATTAAAATTTATTTGATTAAAACCATTTCTAGCATTGAAGTATCCAAAGAGCATTTAAGGCATATAATGTTCTCGTTTCTCATTCTGTACACATTTTTTTAAATATCCAGTACTCATATATGCATGTATATATACATATATATGTACGTATGTACATATTAGTATGTATATATGCATATATATATATATATACATATTAACGCATATTTAAACGGCAGCTTATGTTTGTGCGTGTGTGTAAGTGAATAGTGTGCATGTACGAGATATCTATAATGACGAAAATTGGATTGCACTGGAACAAAAATTAATTACAATTTAAGGAATACAAATAATTCATATTTTCATTCTACATAAATACTTATATTTCACTATGCGCCGAAATATTGTCCAAGAGGTATATCAAATAAGAATATTTGGGCCTTATATATATGTGCGTGTATATGTATGCACACATGAACACATACACACACACTCACACGCACTCACACTAAAGCACACACACACACGCAGCGACACACACACACATATAATATAAAACCAAGGGGTAATAATTCAATTGTCCTCAATAGGGTGCTTGGTAGCACCTACGTTGATAGAAATAAGAGTCAAACATACGTATAGCCACAAATATAGCACATGTGTATTTAGTGACAGGGGAGTTAACTGTCCCTCAGCGAGAGACGGTACTATATTGGCTAGCCAATTTCGCTTCAAATAAATGTACTATAACACCGAAAATAGTTAAATCAAATAGTGTGCAAAGATGTAGAGGAGTGTAACAAAATTCTTAGTCAAAATTTTATTTTTACACAGACTTGGTATAAATAACCACGGCGCAAATCATATACATCAATCATATATTGTGCTGTTTGTTGCCTTACAAATATGAACACTGCCTTAACATACTCAAACACTATTTATGGACAACTGTCAAAAGTGCAACACTTGATTATAATATCTGTATTGTACTTTCGTATGCATAGCACTAAACCTAGGTTCATGTGGTAGAGTTTGTAAATGGCTCAATCACAATCTGTCAAATGTTAGCTTATCAAGTGAGGAAAGACGCCAGTTAAAACGAAATTTAAAGATAGCATTTCTTAAAGTTTAAGAATCGTCCCGCATATCAACATGTGTTCCTATCCAAATTCCGAGGAGGCTGGTTGCTTATTAGAATACATCTATGAAGATTTCCAATACATGTAAAAAGGGGAAGCCATATACATACATATATACATGCGTACCTACCAGCATATATATATATATATATATATATATATATATATATATATATATATATATATATATATATACACACAAAAGCGCGCAAGCACGTGCACACACATAGAGGTAAAATTAATGCACAACCGTAAGAGCTCCTAATAGTTTTATGCTTTTATGATACTTGAATAGACATGTTTATAAAATATGTCGTGTATCTCCTAAGAATCTTTCAGGTTCTGTGTATGCGTTATATAGATTTTAAAATCAAGGATGCTGGATGAAGATAGATAGACAGACATACAGACAAACATACAGACAGATTGATAGCTAGATAGATAGATAGATGGCTAGCTAGCTAGCTAGCTAGCTAGATAGATAGATAGATAGATAGATAGATAGATAGATAGATAGATAGATAGATAGATAGATAGATAGATAGATAGATAGATAGATAGATAGATAGATAGGTAATTATATACATATGCGTATACATGTGTATGCTTCTCTACCTATAAATTCATTCGCAGAAATCTTAACATTGTAAAGCAGAGCAAATTACCACCAATTGAAGATCAGCTTACATGTTTCATGACGACATGATAATAATATTCCTTAATCGTACGAGGTGTAATAACGCGTATCTCATAACGAATAACAAGATGTTCCCTCATACGCTCAAATATATTATGACTTGCATAAAATATTTCACATTAAAGGAGAAAGAGTATATTCAGATGGTTGTAGCCACAAATCCCACTCGGAACTGTTGTTAGATATCAGATTTGCTGGAGTTAATTCAATTCGTATATTAGAATTTTTTAGTAGAATCACGAGACGAAGTTTATGGGAGTTGATTGTCGATTATATAGATGCCAGATTTGAACTCAGCTCTTTACATGAAGCAGCTAAATATTATATGGCAATGAATTCTTTACTCTTGTGAGTTTGCCATTCGCTGTCAAATATATTAAAAATGATTCCTTTCGTGAGGCACTAGGTGAGCTCCCTGACTTATCTCTAAACAGATTTATGTATCCTTATCGATCCTCCCTCTAAGAAATAATGCGTCATCACTGACGTGATTATAGATTAATGGAGGGAAAGTAAAATCTCCTTATTGATTCCATCAAACTTTCTTGTTTTTTGTGTCAAATGTTTATGTAACTGAAACAACTTGCTTATGCGGAAATAAGGAACTAATCTTTTTTCTGTGTGAGATTGTTTTCCTTCATTTTGGTTTTGTAAACTAAAACACTAAGCAAAATGATAATAGGAAAAACAAGTATTACATTTAATCTGTGAGAAAAAAAAATGTTTCTCACCTCTAAAATGTTTTTATGGCAGTCAGGGGAATTTCCATTAATTTCGAAATTATGTAGAAAACATTTTTTTCTTTTTTTCTGCAGGCATAGCTAAGTCGTTAAGACATTTGTTTCAGCAACGCAAAATTCCGGGCTCGATTGAGTTCTGTCACTGTAATTACTTAAAATCATACCTTTTCTTCGAACAATATTCGCTTCTGAAAATCGATAGACTAAATTTTTGTGCAAATCTCACGAAAACACATCCGACCGCAACGATACACAGACACACACACACACACACACACACACACATACGCGTGTGCAAGTAAACATATACCTATAATAATATATTGATAGTTATACATGTACATATGTACAGAAGAACATGTATATGTATACACATACGCATATATGTGAAAGTAATCGAGATAAGCGGACAAATTTATATACTGTCTTACAGTGAAAGTCAGTTTAGTGAGTGTGATAAATATACATGTACATTCCCTATACCAATATCTATAAATGTGGACATGGGCGTACTTATAGTGATCGTTATAAATAAACATTTAACAACATCTTACGTGGGTGAAGACCTTCTTTAGCCTGGGGTTTCCGGTGTTTCTTGTTTACCTAAATATTGTTTTCAGCGCTTGACATTTTAAAAGAGAACCCATTTCTCATCACCAGTCACTTTTCAGTCCAAAAAAAGATTAATTCGTGAGAAGTGACAGCAAAGAAGAACACACATTCACTCTCTGCGCGCGATTAGACTTGGAAAGTTTGTGAGGAACCAACTGACCCAATTTGCGAACTTTTCGGATGGAATGCAGGTGTCGATCAGTGGCTGAATGAGCAAATCCAAGCTACTTTGTTAGTTCCCCAACAGATATGATGGGGGTTTGTTCGACCAGGCTTTGCAGAATATCCTTGTCGAGCTCTTCAGATCTTCCAGGAAGCGGGTCGACCTCTAGGTTGTAGTTGCCGGCTCGGAATTTTTGGAGCCACTGTTGACAGGGGCTTACGTTTATTGTCCGATCGCCATATACTGCATTGATATTCCTCGCACGTTCCTCTGCTGTGTTGCTTTTAATGAACTCATAAAGTAAACTATGCCGAATATGCTCCTTTGTCACTCCCATTAAAGCTTCCAAAAAATAACTGTTACAATCGAAATGCACACTTCAAAACTTGCATCATGAATAAGGTGAAGGTAAAATTACTATTTGTTTTTATAGCAAGTTGATGCAGGTAGTTTATCCCCCTCCGACTTGCAATTGAAAAAAATGCATTATTTATGAGATGAAAATATTTGCCAAAATACACAAGTGTTCATCTAATTCTCCTCCTAACTTTGTCTCCCATTTCTCTCTCTCTCTCTCTCTCTCTCTCTCTCTCTCTCTCTCTCTCGCTCACTCTCTCTCTTTCTCCCCCTCTCTCTCTTTCTATCTCACCCTTTCCGTACATATATATGTATATTAATTATTTAAACTCTTTTTCAGTCCACAAACTCTTCAGTTATGCTTCAATTATAAAATATATGCTCTAAAGTGATATAACATGTTTTACTTATGCATACTTTCTATCCGTTCAATGATAAACAATTTATAGCCATTTTTAGTAGGGTGCTACACCGCCACTTTTGATTAAGTTGCAGTTCAAGTCGGAATTTTTGTGGTAAAGACACCTAAGCACTTATCACACATAGCGACTGAATTACGTCAGTAGACGGAATTTTATATACAATATTTACATATTTGTATGTAATTTGATATGTTTTTATCCGTGTATTTATCTATCTACCAATCTATTTATCTATCAAATATATGGATCCCGTCCCAAAATAATGCATGAAAGCTAGATTGTTTACAAAAGATCAAATAAACATAGAGAAATTGTGGCTAAATTATTGGGATGGAACATTTTGTACGATTGCAAAATCAAACGGCATTTGTTTTGAAAATTATTTAAATAGTTCTAAATATTATCAAAAACTGGACAGAATGCTACACTGAGGATAATTTATGAATTGACTACATTTTAAAAAGGAGGCAGAATCTTATGAAATTAGAGCGAGGTTTTACAAGCTTCAATAAAGATCCCATGGATTTAAGTATTTAAAACGATTTTGTTAAAATTCCTGAGTTACCAAAATAAGATATTTGGAATAAGTTGATAACATTTTATGAGTAGATTGTTACAATATTAAATCACTTATGTAAGAGAAATGCAAATTTTAGAATTATTCATAAACATATTCCAGTTTTGTATTACCATTTAATAAAGCCAATGCTTAGATTGGATGAGAGAGATGCTTATTTTAAAAATGTCCCTGCGAAATACTAACGTAATATATACTTTCATTTTTCATCATTTTCCATGAAGTTACTACATTAAATTATTTATTGTATAGCATTTTATATGCTTATAATTGAACTGAATATACTTCTTTAACCTTCACATTGCTGAGCTGAGGACGTTATATTTAATGTACCCCACATCAAACACCAAACGTTTTGTTCATTTATTATATCCTTCATTAACCTAAATCTCTCCAATTACAGTGACTAGCTAGTCAATAAGATTTTAGTATTAAACCTATCCTTTAACCATACACTTTTTCTGCACTTAGTCTCTACATCGTATGCTAACCACTTCCTATTATAATCGCCATTATGTTTCCAGATACTCAGTCTCACATTGAACACAATTTCTTGCTCTGTATTCTTAAAAGATCATTTAATAGCTACGCTATCTACTAAAGACGCAGAACTGACAGAGTTTCGAAGTTACTATAAATTAAATTATAATGTTTATATACGGTAGTTGCAGCGTTCTTTGTGTGTGCCTATGTGCGTATTATTCTCGATAGTGGTTTGAGAATTATTACATTTATATCTCTTTACATCAACCGTATTGCATGTCTTATACAATACTCCTGAAATAAAGGTGTCAAAGATATGGTACTTTATACAAATGTTTGGAGCCCCAAACGTAGGGCCATAGCATATCTGATGTCAAATGACTGAAGCAAGGATAACAAAAGAAGAATATTATAGATTATGCATCTGAGGAATAATTGATAACGTAACTTCATTATAATGGACCAAGGTCTATGATTACTGAACTTACGCGAAGCAAAATATAGAATTCGTCGTGTATTTGAATCGAATAGTTAGTGTTGTATGTGAATGTGATCTTTCGTTAAGAAGTTTCCCTTGATTCAGACAAAATATAAAATAACTTGCTATAACATAAAATTTAGCCTTTCTATTTGTGCTTGAATGTTTCAAGTATTTGTTTATAATTGCTTGCGGCATAATTAAAAATTGAAGCTGGCTATAATAGAAATAGAAATGCGAATATAAAATCAAAATAAAATAATTAAAGTTTGATACAAAACTAACAATGATAGAATTTATTATATAAAGATATGTGTTACAAGTACACTTGTGTCAATCGAATTTATTATTTCTTTCTCCCATGTTTTAAAAAACCTTTTCATTTTCTTACATCTTTTTTCTTCATCTTTTCAGATAAAGTTTTAGTAATTATATGAAAATTGAACATTTTAACGCTATTAACTGACTTCGGAAATCATAGGTTTGCGGCTATTTAACAGCTATGCCGAGAGAAGAATTAAAGTTATATATATATATACATATACATATATA